>NC_141910.1:71352500-71652500 GCF_057802395.1 Ceratotherium simum simum
TTTTATGTGTTTTATGTGTTTCTACAATGTTGAGTCTTGGAAAAAGCCTGGCACACGTAGGTCAATAGCAAAACCCTTTTAATGTAGAGGCTGGCATTTGGAATTAGATATGAATCATCCTTGTAGGAGGCCATGGTATGTGTGAGTTGACGAGTGTGCAGTGAACTCAACTATAGCATATGTAACAAAATCCACCTCTAGAATGAGGAACATTATGCAGAGAGTATGATACAATCTCAACACTTGTTCAGAATCTTGGTCATCTCACAAGAGGCTGAACTATACCATGAGGCAGTAAAAAGAAAAGGCAGGTGGGAAGATCCAAGCTACAGTGAGAGAGGCAAACTGTGAGCATCAGGGAGGGCTGCCAGGAGGTGGAGGACCCTGCAGCTCACTGCAGAAACCACAGGCTGAAGAGTCTCAGGAAGACGCGACAGTTATCAGGATGTGGGCCAGAGATCGTTTTCCAGACACAAGCACTTGGTGCAAAGCAGACTCAGCAAGAGAGCCAAATGTGGGGTTTATAGCTATGGTGGATCCTAAACCCCTTCTCACTAAGAGAGATTTGATCCCAGATCCCAAGAGAATGACGTGACAACAGCTGGGAATGGGAGTTAATGAAGTCCATGGAGGTGTAAGACTTCACACCCACGGGGTATAGGAAGTGAATGATTCCTTAGATACAGCGAAGATGCACCAAAAAATTTGAATTAATAGATGAACTGAGAGGAGGAAGAGTAGACTGGAAGGGAGAAAGAGATGAGGAACAAATGAGATAGTAGTTCCTGGAAAACCCCTAGCTGAAATATTGGGGCAAAATTAATCTGCAAATTAACTGGAAATTGGATGAAATTAAAAACTGAAATCTGAATATGTTGAAAACACTTTTGAACATAGAAAGGAAGCTAACTAAGAGAATGGGTTTTGGAAAGACATGGGTAGGGTTTGAATACCACCTCTGTGATTTTTAGTTGGTGATGTCAGGTAAAGCTTTTCCCTCTCTGTGTCTTAGTTCCTGCATAAGTAAAGTTAAGAGAGTGAGACTTTCTTCTCAGCGCAATGTAAGGGCTAAAGAGCTTATGAATGTCTAACGCATATTCATTTAAAGAACGTAAGGCCAGGTGCAGAGTACAGACACAAACAATTCTGGTTTTCTCTTTCTTCCATCTCAAATTTCCAATTTAAACCTAAAATGTAATCTTTTGGGCTTATTTAGAAAAAAGTTTGTTTACAAAATATATGCTGATTAATGAAAAACAAAACAATGACATTAGTATTAGCTTTTAATAGATCGAGGTATCTAGTAAGGTCACAATAAATGAAAAGGTGATTATTTCTTCCTTGGGAATAGGCTAGAAATGAGTGTATGGATGCACAAATGAATGGACTGAGTCTAGGTGGCTGAATTTCAGCCCAGGAGGGTAGGAGTCCCTTGACAGCGGTCTCTCACCTGAGTCAAGTTTGAGGAAACAAGGAACTAAATGACCTGAGGGGGATACAACTTTGATGGGGGATATGAAGCATACAGGAGTCAGAAATTTACTTACACTGTTTGAACTGGATTAGCAAGAATTTTCCTGAATCCATTTTTCTTGAGATTTGTACAGGTTCCAAAGAAAATCAACACCCATCTACCTAAGACTCTTCAAATAAATATAATCACCCATTACTTCGATGCTTCCAAAGGTCCATGAACTTTTTCATTCTGTCGAGTAGTCCATTAAGATTCCTATCCCTCATGGACATTCTTCACTTCTGGGCAGTGGTGTTGCTGTTTAAATAACTGAGAGGATCAGCTCACCACCAGTGGTCAGCCCCCCGGAGATGCCTGGGTTTTCTAGTATTTGAAGTAGATTTGTATACTCAGTGAAAATTAATCTTTTCAAAAAATAGTTCAAGGCACAAGCTTTGTTCAAGTAAACATCAGAAATGTTAACCCTGTCGAATAAAGGGCAGCCATATGCAACCACTTAAAGGACTATTTTTTGGGTTGAAAATTTTATTGGGAAAGGAAATTCCAAGAGAAAAACCCAGAGTTGCCTTTTGTTTCTCAGACACGTGCGCCTTGAAGCTGTAGAGGCATACTCATGAACTGTCAGTCTAGAAATAGAACTATTTCTTTTCCCCGAGACCCCTATACAGAAAAAAAAGTAGATTGACTGTGTTTATTATTGATTATTTAAACCAGAGAGTGGAAAATTTGAGGTAAAGGTCCAGATCGTAAGTGATTTCAACTTCCCAAGACATGAGGTCTATGTCTCAACTACTCAATTGCGCCTTTGAAAGCAGCCAAAAACAATACTTACCTGATCATGGCGAGATTGGAGCTTTGACTGCGGTCTGCTGACACCTGGTAAACTGTTCTCTAGATAAGGGTCTCCAGGTCTGTTGTTTCCCACATCCCTTCCTATGAAACTTTTTTTTTTTTTTTTTTTTGCTGAGGAAGACTAGTCCTGAGCTAACATCTGTGCCAGTCTTCCTCTATTTTGTAAGTGGGTCGCTGCCACAGCATGGCCACCAACAAGTGTGTAGGTCCATGCCCGGGGAGCGAACCTGGGCCGCTGAAGCGGAGCACACTGAACTTAACTACTAGGCCACACAGCCTGCCTCCTATGAAATATTTTTAAGCATTGACAAAACATATATATATTTCCCTTGATTTTTAACAGGTATTTACTAATAGCCACATATATACTAAAAAATACACTGAATGGGAATTAAAAAGCTGAGATAAAGATAAAATAAATAATAACCTAAAATAATCACTTAAGAGGGGCCGGCCAAGTGGTGTAGCAGTTAAGTGTGTGTGCTCTGCTTCGGCAGCCTGGGATTCGCAGGTTCGGATCCCGGGGGCATACCGATGCACCCCTTGTCAAGCCATCCTCAGCAAAAAGAGGAGGGTTGGCGTTGGGTGTTCGCTCAGGGCTAATCTTCCTCACACAAAAAAAGAAAAACAATAATCACTTAATAGTGTTATATTTTCATGTGAGAAATATGATTAAATATGGTCGATTAAATTTGAAAACTTGGTTCAATACTCTGTGTTACAACTCTTTGAGTGTGGATCTAAGATCAGTTTATCTCACTGCTTCTTAACGGCTATCATGGCTGAAAAAGACCCCTCACAGTGATATGCAGGAAGATTTCATTTTTGTGCTCACTAACTTATGATGCTCAGTATTAAATCCCATATGCCAATTAAGTAAAAATTTGTGTTAAAATTTGTCCCTTGATTTTTCATCTTTTATAATGTCAATCAGTTGTTCTCCAAACTTATTGGAAGGTATTGCACTTCTTATATTATTAGCAGATGGGTTATAATCCCACTGAAACTCTTTATCTAAATTTTTTATAACAAAATTAGAAATTATGTTTCCAAGGTTTTTTAAATGCATGAATGAGGGGTTTTTTTCTTGCTTACACAGGTGAATTACTTGTATTATTTTTGGCAATGAAATCACATAATGATGGAAGTATATCTGAACACCTGTTTATACAATGTTCTTACCAAATAGCAATGATTTCTTTCAAAAAAAAAAAAAAGACCAGTTACTTCTGGACTCAACATTAAAATGTCATCTTAATTTGAAGGAAGAAAGTAGATCTGTTTTCCTGAGGGTATCTGCTGGGCAGCGTATATCTGGTAGTCAATGGTTCCTACGTAATGTGGCTCATAAAGAGCTCTCAATTGGATCAAAGGTTTTAGCTCTGCTGCTTTCTTGCTGTTTACATGTGCTTGCATTTTAATATAATCCTAAATATATTATTTCTCTGCAGCAATCTTCTACAATAATTGTCCTTTTTGCGAAAATGTTCAGATGAAGTTGGACAATATAATCTGTAAATCCGTAATCATGTAAACAAAGTCGATAAATCTGAGTTTGCTGAGGTTGAACACACGAGTGAGAGAGCTGCTCTGACCCCTTGCATCTGAAAGGTGTCTTCACACCTCCCTCCAGGCACCTCCCGTGTAGCCCATGATCTGTGGTCATCTGATGTGTGGAAGAGTGAGGAGGCCAAATCAATTCAGACAGTAATTATCTGTAAGGCATCGTGTCTTCCTTATTTTGAAATAGGTTAATGTAATTAGCCATTTCAATATTTCCTCCAGAACCTCAATGAACCAACTTGTGGGTCCTCTGAGAGCAGTGTACCACCTTGAGCATCACTGCTCTTCTGTGCAGTGAGGATCAAGCCTTCTAAATACCTACAGTGCTTGGTTCAGATATGGGTGTGAGAACCGAATGACCCAGTCAGAACTTCTCAGCCAGACACTTGCATAGAAATGGCAATTTTCTATGGATTCCTTCCATCTGGATTCCTGGAATCACATGCTTCCTGGTGGTTCACCTTTCCGTGCAGTTCTTTAGTTTACCCCACACATATCATTCAAACAATTTGATTTTTCCATAAATTGCCAAGACTTAGTTTCTCTTGCTGATAACCTTAGAAACTTAATTGAGATGCACGGAATGAACAGTCTTCCTGACACAGTCCCTGCCTACTTCTGCCATCTCAGTTCTCGTCACAACCTCACGTGCTTTCTCGTCAGCAGCAGTGACAAACACAGGATCCCTGTTATGTACTTTCTCCCCTGATGACGCTTTACAAATGCCCTCTTTCTTTTTGGACAACTTCCATGAGCTTCTAGTCCATCTAATTCCTTCACATTTTCAATGCTCAGCTCAAATATCATTACCTCTCTGAAAGGATTTTCTCTTCTCTACCATCACACCAGGTAGATTTTCAATAATCCAGAATGATTTCAGTGACTCTTATACCATACACAAACTTGACGTTCCAGCCTGTCGCCCTTCACTGGACCGTGAATTTTGTGAAGGAAAGACCCCGTGGTAGGCACACACATGGAAAGAGAAAGGGAAGATAAGAAGACGGAATCATGTTGCAGGAGGCCCTTTCAATAACATATCTTTCTATTCAAGTGTCATGATAAAACAGCCTATGTCACTTAAATTACATTGACAGCAGACTTGCTTCCACAGTTGAAGTCTAAGACCAGTTCCCTCTCTAAGGAAAAGACACTTTCTGGTGTTAGTAATGCCAAGACCTAGATATGAGCCATTCTCTGGAGGTCACACCTCTCACGTTTCCTACTCATGAGCTTCGCTCATCTGTAGGTCATGATGGCTTTAGCGTTATCTCCATTTTTGTCTCAGAGGCCTACTTCTGCAAGTTTATAAATTAAAAATTGTCTTAATTCTGTTCTCTTACTCTCTTTTCCAGTTCCTTGATAGAACGTATGTCAGCTGACCATTCTCACAGTGTTTTCACACCGTAGACTATGCATTTCCTCAGCTGCACATGTGGATTGGCAGTATTTTTGGCAATTAAAGCATTCCAGCCTGACTTGGAAAGACAGACACCTTAACTGAAGGATAACTAAGGTCAGCATTCCACTATGTTTTTAAATGCTTATCTAATCCATTTTTCAGAAAAAAGGAAATAGATTTAAAAAAAAAATCATACTGTGTACTCTACTGTGAGGATGGTTTCTATCTTAATGAGAAGAATAGAAATCAATGATCCAAGGATCAGAGTTGACAATAATGCCTTGTGTGAACCACTGCTTCTTGAACACAGGCTGACGCATTTCTGAAGCTCCCAAGTAAAGAAGTGCTTTGTGGTTCCACCTCGGCCCTCCAGGAGAGAATGTGGAGGGTCTTCTCCGGGAGACGCCCACAGATATCTTACCAAAGTGAGAAGGGAACAGAGGAAGAAAGCCGGTATAAAACAGAGCATCTTTTCTTTTTGTGTGTGTATCTGAGGCAGATGTGGACAGGGCCAGGGAGTTGGACAAAGTATTGGGGTGGGGGGTGGTGAGTTCATTGTAGCACTCTGGGGAAGGCCAAGTTGCTATACTCCACCTTTCTACTCGCACAGAGAGATGGGAGAAGGAAGCATGCCGACAGTATGCCTTGCGTCTACCAAAATACTCAAAGGGCCTATTTAAGGAAGGAAAGTCGAGTCATACAATGCAGTCTAGAAGGTGAAGAAATAAGACAATGCAAAATAAATTACTTGATTTTCACTGTTCATGAGTTAGGCTCCCAAGCCACTATAATTTTATTATTAAAGATAAGAGTAACCCTGAAACACTGGAAGATTTAGGACACTCAGAGCCTAACCCTTGGATTCCATATACACTATCACAGATAATCCTTTCAACAATTCCATGTGCTACGAATTATTATCCTAGTGTCCTTGATTTAAAAAAAAAAAATGAGATCAAGAGGAAATAACTTGTCCAAGGTCATTCTGCTAGAAAATGGGAGAAGTAGAATTTAAACACAGGTCTATCAAATGTATGTACTAACCAATAGTGATTCCACAGCTGGCCAAGTCACAGGAAGTACGTAGACCTAGGAGAATAAGAGAGTCTCTGTGAGAGAGTAAGTGTGGGGGATAGAGATGTAGTTTATAAAAATATATTAAAAATTATAATACAGTTACATGTTTAGAAGACAAAACAAAACAAAAATCTCTTGTTTTTCATTACAAAGTAAGGAAAGTAAATTTTGACAAAATATTATCTTCCAATAGGATATAGATTTTTAAATTATGTGAAATATCATTTCATTTGTCATATTGCTTTATAAATTATCTGTTTGCTTGTGTATTACCACTACCTAACTGTGAGATCTTTGAGGACAAAAGTTGGGTCATATTCATTTTTATATTTCTAGTACCTTCCTCTCTGGATTAAAACCCCAAACAGAACATATATATTTAGCTCACACTACAAAATATTGAGAAATCTTTTTAGAGTGAAATGATCTATTGCAATAAATCTAATGTTGGATTTGTCTTTAAGATACAATCTTGAATTTGACATTGAATTACAGACCTTGAGAAAAATCTCATTATATCTTGACGCAACATTTTCCATCTGCTTAAAAAGAAGATATTCACAATATATAAATTGCCATTGTGTTAGTAAAGACTTTTGGGTGGGTTACGAGGTTCAGAAACCCAACTCGAGCTCCAGGAAAGGAGGAAAAATGTATTGGCTCCCATAAACCAAAGTAAGGGAGGGGCAACATGCTGCACAGTTTCAGGGACAAAGGAGATTAGAACTCCAGTGTCGCCAGGATCCTTTTCTCCATCTCTCGTTTCTACTTCTCTTTCCAGGTGAGCCTCATTTCTTGGAAAAGCTTCATCACCTGGTTGGAAAGATGAATGTTAACAGGTCACACACCATATCTCAAAGATTTGTCACCAGCAAAAACTACTACTCTCAGAATGAATATCTTTCCAAGTTGAGTTTCTACAGTATAACATCATTTATTTTGAAGACCATAATCCTTAAACACCAGCCAACTAGTTCATTTAATGGTCACTTGAAGAAATAGCTGTCTTTTCCAATCCTGGAGACAAATCCAGCTATGTTGCATTTATTGAGAAATGCTATGTTGTTGTCCAACTTGGCATATAAATATGGCTATTTGCAACATATTGTAAAAACAATTCAAGGGAATTTCAAGGATATTTTATACTATATTCTTCCTTTTAAGTTGCCTTTAAGGCTTATTCCCTCTGAAATCTACAGAGACAGAATAGACAAGTGGTTTTTTGGCCTGGGTTGGGTGGGTGGGAGGAGAGAAAGGCAATAACTAAAAGATACAAAGTTTCTTTTTGAGGCCTGGAAACGTTTTAAAATTTACTGGTGATAGTTGCATATATCTGTAAATATACTAGAGACAACTGCACAATTTAAATGGTTGAATTGTATGACATATTAATCATATATCAATAAAGTTAAAAAAAAAAAACGTACTTTCCTATCACTAAATTAGGCACTACTCCAGTGTAGAAGTGTAGAAGGATGGAGCCAAGTGTTCAACTATGAATAAACCACGGTCAAGATACTAGGAAAGTTAAGGATATGACAGTATCATTATGACAGTTAAGGAGGGAAAGAGCTAGTAAATCATTTCTTCAGTGGTGCAGGAGTAAGAATGGACCTTATTTCTTTATTGATTAAAGATTCACAAAGCATCTACTGTCTAAGAGTAAAGAAGGGGGTCTAGGAATAGAAAGTCCAATATCTACCATTCAGGCGACCCAACTCTCCTTGTCTCTGTTTTCTACTGTTCTACAAGGCCAATGTCCTAGAGATGAAGTAAGAAGAAGAGAAATAGGAAAAAAAGAATGAGGAAAAGACTGAGTGCAGGAATGAATATCGAAACCCTGTGGGAAGGAGATGTGGGCGTGGGAGTAGAGACAGGAAGAAGAGGAAGATACTGGGACACATGAGGTGCAAACCTCTACATACAGTAAGTAATGAAGACGATATGTCTGGGTACAGAGTAGGATGGGGTGAGTGGAAATAAAATACAGAGATCATACTAAGGGGAGGAGATAGGAGTTGAATTGGAACATGACTTGCAAATACACATCTGGGGAGAATTTATGAGCTAAATAAGGCAAGAAAATCATGTCATATACTTTTAAAGAGGGTTACTATGAAGGGAGGCTTCTGAAGACCCTGCTTCAGTCGGGGGAAGGGTAGCTGCCATTAGGCTCAGGAAGGTGCTAAAGAGGGACGAGCCAAGAGACAAAGACAACCTGAAGCAGCTGGGCTGGATGGGACTGTGTAGTTCTCATCATTATTACGCTATGCCTAGGGGTCATGATACATCTTGCTTATGAGGAACCATCAGAAGAGGTCAGTAGACCATCAAAGACTGAAGGAAATATCTGGATTTTCTTAAATAATAAATAAACAAATAAATATATGCAATTTAGAGCCTTTGTCAATTCTGTTGCTTCATTTTCTTCTCTGCTTTCTTACTATACACAGATTATTGGAAAGTTGTAATTCTGAAAACGTTATTTTAAAATCAATTACTTTCCCTCAAGTGCATGTATACTTGGAGAACGCTGATGTAATGGACAAATCAAAATGGCCGATGTATCTGGATGATTAAGGGGAATAGCGTTTTCAAGGCTAAGTCACAGGAAGCCCAGAGAAAGGAGAAGGGAGGTAGATTCATTGCATTAATGGCCTCAATCCATCAACCCTCCCTTTTTCCATTCTCTGGACTATTTATCTTGGTGGTTCTCATTAAAGAGGTGGATCTCTTAGCCAACGTCTTGAGTCTTGGTGGTCGTATGACTAGCATTGGCCAATAGAAAGCAGTGGACGTGACTGTGCCCCTGTTCTACCCTTGGGCTTGAGGCCTTTGCCTTTCCACATGCTTGCCTTGTGGAACAAGCTGGGGCTCACCAGTGAGAGATGAGAGACATGTGGGACAGAGTCAGGCTATGCAGTCATCCCAGCTGAGGCTATCCTAGATTAGCCAACACTCAGCTGACTACCAGATGTGTGGTTGAGCCTAACCAAGAACAGAAGAACCTCCCAGGAGAGCCCAACCTACATCTCTGATCCACAGACTCCCAAGTTAAACAAACCTGTATTGCGTTAATCCACTAGGTTTTGTGATTGTTTGCTATGCAGAATTATAGAAGCAAAGGTAAGTAACACAGGAACTAAAGTTTGTGAGTCATGTCTGGTACTATGCTTGGCATTTACACTAACATTAACTTAAAATATCAATATTATTATCCCCATTATATAATTGAGTAATCTCATAAAAGGGTAAGTAATTTTTCTAGGTCATTTAGCTGTTGATTAAAACAGTGTTTCAATCCCAGGTAAGACTAACTGTAACTCCATGACTTGTTTTTTCTTACATGTTTATTTTCTACTGTACTAATCTTTCTGTTCTGTGAAAATGAGACAATAATCATCCAAGAGCAAATAGGACTAAAATGTTGATAGAAATACCAGTAGGTTTGTGCATGTCCTATGCCTGAATATAAGCTCCCCAGCAACCTGATAAAGTAAATCATAACACCAGTGACTTGGCATAAGTGAAATAAAATATTTAGAGTGGCCACAATCTTCGTGGCCTAATAGTGTGTTGCCAATTTTAAACTCCAGTTGATCCCTACCTATATAGCTATATGATCCTATAAAGATATCCTAGATATTTCACATTTATGCTGCACTAAGTCTTAATGGACCTCGACTGGAATCCAGGTTCTGCCACCGAAGAACTGGGCAAGCGTGAGCAGTGGCTAAAGCTGAGATCTTGTAGCAACTCAGAGTGCGCTTCACATTAAAACACAGGTGAACCTTCGAATTCATCTGTCATCCGATTCTTTCATATTGAAGATTCGAAAACACTGAACTCTCGTCTAAAGTAACACGGAAATACCCCATACTGTCTGGTTTCTGAGCACGGATACTGAATGATCGGGCTCTGTTATACCCCATTTGAGTTGCTGAAGTTGCATGCATCTAGAACAAGTGCCTCATCTCTGTCTGCGATGATGGATAGAAAATGAGAGTGACTTAAAAACAACAATGCGTATTGTCCTGCTTATCTGTAACAAGCTGTTCTGTGCTTTTACAGGCCTTCTCACTGCCTGGTGTGGCCCCTTCTCTTTTGATCCCAGGCCAAGCAGACACAATTGGTGCAGGGGTGTGTTGCCTTCTCTCTGAGTCTGATTTTTTTCTGCTGCCTGAGGCCAGTCATTTAACGTGACCTCTATCTTTCTGAGCACTGCTTTACTGATATGATATTAACTCCCTTTCTGGAAGGGACTTTTCAATGTTTCTACAAAAAATAATAAATTAAAGTAGTGTAAATATTAAATACAAGTCTATCATGCAGGAATTTTTTCTCTTAATGTCATGAAATATTGGAGCAGGAAGGGACTGTAGAGACAACCTGGTTCAACAATTTTCAGAGTGGAGAAACTGGGAACCAGAAAGGGAAGTGGCATCTCCAGGGTCACAGGGCCAGAAGGGAGTTGGGCAGTGCCAGACACAACACTCCCGACCCTGAAGTCAGTTTCTTTCTCTACAATAGGGTGTCTTCTTACCCTCCACTAAGATTTCTTGGTTGGATATTTGTGAGCTTTCCCCTATATCTTAGATGGCTCCAGCTGCTATAACAAACACCACAGACTGGAGGGCTCAAACAACAGAAATTTATTTTCTCACAGTTCTGGAGGCTGGAAGTCAGAGACTGAAGTGCTGTCATGGTTAGGTTCCGGTGAGGACCCTCTTCCTGCCTTGCAGATGGCAGTCTTCTCTCTGTATCCTTACATGTCCTTCCTCTGCTAAAAGGGCACTAATCCCATCATGAGGTCCCACCCTCGTGATCTAATCACCTCCCAAGGCCCCTCCAAATACCATCACAATGGGAGTTAGGGCTTCAGCATATGAATTTTGGGGGGAGCAAGCATTCCGTTCATAACAACCTGTTTATAATATGACTACCTGTAATCTCTTTCATGCTGTCTCTCTTAACTGACTACTGCAGAGAAGCAATTTAGGATATGCCATACTACATGTACATAGGTACATACTCTCTACTTGAGTTTCCACTGACCAGATGATCTCTCTTGCCTTGGATAGAAGGCGTTACCAAGAGGCCAAAAGCACTAGAAAGCTCTTATTCATATCTTAGTATAGTCTAGGGTGACCTATAAACTGCTTATTCAATATTTTATTGACTTAATAAATAAGGATTTTCTTCTCTAGCAACATAATATATTACAGGGTCAGAGAAACACTGCTGGAAAATAATATGTATTTATATGTTACACATGGTTATGCTGGCTAGAAAGTAAGATAATTGGGAGGGGGATATAGAAATGCCAAGAAAGCTTTAATCTGGGCCATTAGCCAGTCCTAGATCCAACATTTGTCCCAGGGGTTTCTGCCCATCCCAGATGACCTGGTGCTGTAGTTTTTGATGGGTGCTAATAGGAAATGTGAAAAGAAAGGGAGATGTGAAGCTCCCAGTCGCTTTACAGAGCAAACCAAAAACCATCTTCAGAAAAATATACTTAACACAAAGACTCCTCACAGATAAAATTTCAAAGAATATGAACTCATAATCAAGAATCTCTAAATATATGCAGAAAAAGAGGATCATCAGAAAGAACAAATAACACAAATAGAGCCACAAAAATAGACACCAGAATCATCATATGTAGAGTATATAAGTTAACGTAATTTGGTTAAGAAAATAAAAGCATGTTTTAAAAAACTGATAAAACCATAAAAAACTATCAAGAATTACGTAAAAGATTTCAAAAAAGGACCAAATATAATCTGAAAATATAATATGTAATAATCAGCATTAGAAAGATTAAACGTAAGATTAGACCCAATCGAAAAGATAATTAGTAAACAGGGAAATAGATTTGAAAAAATTATAGATCAAAAGAAATTATGGAAAATGCTGAACCGAGATTTATAAGCCAAAAAAAAAATCAAGTGACATTGAGATTGAAGTGGGAAATACTAAATTAGATCTAGTCAGAGTACTGGAGAGAGACGACATCTAGAATAAGAAAAAGGAAATACTCTGAAAGAATAGCTGATTATTTTAAGAACTGATGAAAGACGCCAATCTCCAGAGTTAAGAAACCCAACATATTCCAAAAAAGCTAAATAAAATGAAATACACATCTACATAAATTATAGTGATATTGTAAGACATCTCAGTCAAAAAGAAGTCATTAAAATAAGGTGGATTGAAATATAGATTATCTGCAAAAGAATTACATTGTATTGAATTTATACATTATATTTCAGTTATACTGAAAACTGAACTCTCAATAACAAAAATTATGGCCTGAAAACTTCTATAGCCAGTTAGGAAAAGAGTTTATCAGTTTCTTAAAAAAATTGAACATAATGCCTAGTGTATATTAGCCATTCCCCCAAAGAATTGAAAACATATGTCTCCACGAAGACTGTGCACAGATGTGCAAAGCGCCTTTGTTTGGAACAGCCACACTGGAATAACCTGAATGTCCATAAACAGGTAAATAGATAAACAAAGAGCAGTGAATATATATATATATATTTGTAATATAAATATTATATGGAATGCTACTTAGGAAAAAAATGAACTAATGCTGCATCCATGGATGAGGATAAATCTTAAAATCGTTATGCTGACTGAAAGAGGCCAAACTAAAAAAACAAACAAAAAAAAGATTCCACTTTTTTGATATTCTAAAAAAATGCAAAAGTAATCTGTAGTGACAGAAAATAGATAACAGTGGTTTCCTGAAGGTAGGGTTGGAAGAAGGTGTGGGTTACAAAGAGGCAAAAGGAGTATTTGGGGTATGAAGGAAATATTCAGAGTCTTGATGTGCTGATGGTTTCACAGTGTATGTAGGTGACAAAACTCATCAAATTGCATGCTTTAAATATAATTATACTTAAATTTGCATAAAAAGACATGACTACTTAAATCAAAAAATTTCAACACTGTAGTGTAGGATTTAGTATGTATGTATATGCAAGATATGACAACGCCTATTCAGATAATGAGGGTGATGAATCGATACCATTGCAAGGTTTATATAACTTATTCTGTATACTAGCAGTAAACAGTGGAAAATGACATTAATAAATGTCATAAAATACTTGGGAATAAATTTAACAAAAATTTTTCAGGAATTTAATACTATAAACTATAAAACATCATTGTGACAAACTGAAAGGTAAATAAATAAATAGACAATAAATGTAACAGCATCTCATTAACTTTAATATGCATTTCTCTACTAACTAATAACATTGAGCATCTTTTCTTGTGCTTATTTGCCACCAGTACATCTTCATGGGTGAAGTTTCTTATATAAATCTTTTTGACTATTATTAAGTTGGGTTTTTGATTTTCTTATTGTTGATTTTTGAAAGGCCTTTATATATCATAGATACACAACTTTTTTTAGATACATGTTTTGCAATAGTTTCTCCCAGACTGTGGCCTGTCTTTTTATTCTCTTAATAGTGTGTTTTAAAGAGCAGAATTTTATTTATTTTTGTGTGTGAGTGTGAGGAAGATCAGCCCTGAGCTAACAACCGTGCCAATCCTCCTCTTTTTGCTGAGGAAGACTGGCCCTGAGCTAACATCCATGCCGATCTTCCTCCACTTTATGTGGGACTCTACCACAGCATGGCCTGACAAGTGGTGTGATGGTGCGTGCCTGGGATTCGAACCCGGGCTGCCAGGGTTCTAACCACTACGCCACGGGGCCAGGCCCTAGAATTTTTTAATTAATGTATTTTTTTATGTATTATGCTTTTCATGGCTTATCTAAGAAACCTTTGTCTACTCCAAGGTCTATGTTTTCTTTAAGAAGTTTTGTAGTTTCAGCTTTTACATTTCAGTCTCTATTTTGAGTCAATTTTCATTTATGGAGTGACATAGGTATAGAAATGGTTTTCTTTTTTATATTTTTGCATATGATGCCCAATTGTTCAGCACTATTTGTTGAAAAAACTATTTGTTCTCCATTAAGTTGGCTTTGCAATTTTGTCAAAAATAAATTTTCCATGTATGTTTGGATCAATTTCCCAACTATCTTCTTTTCCATTGATCTATGTGTCACCATCTTTTCAATACTACACTGCCTTAATTACTCTAGCTTTATAATAAGTAGTGAATCTGGTAACGTCAGTCCACCAAGTTAGTTCTTTTCCTCTAAAATTTTGGTTTCTTTTCTTTGTCATATAAATTTTAGGGTGAGTTGTTTATATGATTTGTTATGTGAGAACAGAGCAATGCCCTAGCTAGGGAAATGATTCCCCAGTGTTGAAGCAAGACACTCCATGTACAGGACCCAGCGCACCATGAATCTTGGTTTCCTGTCTGTCTGGGGAAACAGGTGCTACTCCAGGCCCCACGTGAGCACTGGAAACTGTTCCCTTCTTCCTTTTGGTGCCTCATTCCTTTGCCTCAAGGAGTTTCCTCAGGTGTGTGTAGTGATCTGTGGTCATAGTGGATGAGGGGCCCTTCTGCAGATCTCTAGGGGCTCCTTCCACGTATCTCTCTCTCTTATCTAACACTCATCGCTGAGAACCTGAGCTCTTAGTGTCCCCACTCTCAGCTCTGTCCCCTCACCTTGGGGAGTCTGCTGCACTCTGCCGGACCTCCCCCTCCCTACACCTGGACCTGAAACTCTCTCAAGGCTATCAGCTGGGGTGACCTGGGGCTCACCATGCTTGTTTCCCATCTCTCAGGGACCACCGTCCTTAGCTGTCTAATGTACAGAGTCCTGAAAATCATCGTTTTATAAATAATCTCCATTTTCTGGTTATTTTGTATGAGAGTAAATCTGATCCTTACTGTTCTGTTTTGGCCAGAAGTACAAGTCCAAAGTAGCAAATTTTCAGATACTTTTTAAATTTTTCCTTTTTGTTTCAGCATTCAATAGACAATAAAACACAATTTTTAATCTGTCTAAATAGGCAATTGACAATACTTTTTTGTCTATCTGTATGTTCTTTCTCTATGCCAGGCACCTGTAATAAAACTAACAATATAATATGACCCACTGCCAAACTGTTTAAAGCTTCAGAGAGGACACAGGCCTGTAAGCGGAAAATTATAATATAGTGAGGTTTTTTGTATAGAGTTATCTTCAGGCAGTCTTTGGAGACCTGAGTGGAGTAGTGTCGAGGTTACGGAAAAAATAGTTCTTGTAGCAGTAAAAGAGATGAGGCACTTAAATATCCTTTCTTCTCTGTTCTGAAAATAATGTTCTATTACAGAAAATCATGGATTCTAATGTATTTTTTTTTAATGAATAATCTCTTCCTCCAAGCTCGTTACTTTTTTTTTTTTTTGAGGAAGATTGGCCCTGCGCTAACATCTCTTGCCAATCTTCCTCTTATTTTTTCTCCCCAAAGCCCCAGTACATAGTTGTGTATCACAGTTGTAGAGTTGTAGCTTTTCTGTATGGGACGCCGCCTCAGCGTGGCTTGATGAACGGTGAGAAGGCCCACACCCAGGATCCGAATCCCAGTGCCACCAAAGCAGAACCCGTGAATTTAACTTACCCGCTTCGTCACGGGGCCGGCCCTGGGATTCTAATGTTTTTTGTTTGTTTACATTCCAAAAGTTCTGAATTTGGAATGTGTTTTTAAATTGACAGTGTGTTAGAATTTAACTGAAGGGATGTTTTATTTCTTACTGGCCTTCCGAAACTGTGGATCTTATAGGATTTTCTCTTAAATTAGGGAAGAAAATGGTGATATATTATAATATTATAAGCCCAGGTTAAATGTCACCTCCTGTGAATCCTTTTCTCTTTTCCGTAGTTACTCCAAAGCATGTAACAAGGAATTTATATTTTGGAAAAAGCGGAGAGAGAGAAGGACAGAAGGAGAAAAGGAGAAGAGAAGGAGGGAGGCAAAGGGAAAGATCTTCTTTGGAAATCAAATATCTAAACTCTTTTTAAGTAATTAGTGTTGGCCCCGAGCACAATTTCCAATGCTCCTGGGACTTTTCTCCTTCTCCCTACTATCAAGCTTACTGCCTATAGCCCTCAGCTAGAATTTCACATCCTTTTACCAGCAGCTAATGTGGAAAAAAATGTGAATTTATGAAGTACCCAGTCATTTGGAACTTGAGACCATATTTATACTAGCTGTGTAAACTATTCTCAATGCACACTCAAGCAAACTTATCACTAAATTGACAGCTAAGAAATAATTAATTAGTCGAAAAATCATTTCGAAGAATTTTTAGAATACTCATTTACATCCACTGTGTTAAAATGTTCCTTAAATTAACTTTATTTGGTAATACGCTGTCAGTTGAGGTTATGAAGTGTACATGAATATTTTAAGTATATATATATACACACATATATACATGTGTATACATACATATATAATGTATAGACATTTATGTATAATATGCAATCACGGTCTTCTATAAATTAGAATTCTCACTTATCCATAATGCACTCCACATTCCCAGTGATCCAGTGAGGTTTCACTGAACTTTTGTATTTTTTGTTGATAATTAAGCAATAATAATAACAGCTACTATTTACTAAGCACTGACTTTGAGTCAAGTATATTCTCAAAGCTTTCTGTGCACTGTCATTTAATCTGAATTATGAGTCCATTTTCTGATGAGAAACCATTCTGACTCTTACAGATACCTGCACAGCTGTGAGGGCAGAGCCAGGGCTGAAACAGAGCCTCGTGGTCTCAGGTACCATTTTTGTCACCACTGGATTATAGGACCTCTTGTTTTTTTTTGTTTTTTTTTGTTTTTTTTTAAATATAATACAGATTTTCCTGAAAACTTAAAATAAAAACTAAAAGTTTTTCCAAAACAATGAAGCTATTTTTAACATCCAGCTCTAGTCCTCCTCAAGCCTGGTCAAGTGACTACACAGTTTGTGTGTCCGTATTTGAATACGAGTGAGAGTCTACAAGATGTTGGTGTAAACATTTCTGCCCTTCTCTTCTTCCCGGACCTTAGTTTTCAATCTCTCTCTCCCTTCCTCCCTCTCTGTCTATCTCTTCCTCTATCTCCTCCTTTCTTTCAACCTGTCATGCTGATTTTATTCTGAAGTTTAAGTGTCCAATTTGATGTTCTTATGCAGAAAAGAAAAAAGGTAATAATAAAAAAAAATCAGTGTCAAGATCCTGGTTTGCTATGGATGTGATCAGAATGAGGTTCTGATTTTTCATCCAGACCTTTCCCCTCCCCCACCTGTCACCAGGCATCATACTTATGAATGCACATTCACATTCTCGGCTGGGGAAATATTGCCATAGCTCAGGTACCCACTGAGCTTTTCTTCGCTTTTGACAGAAGTTATACAGAGTTTATATTTAAAAAAAGAAAAATGAAAGGCTTTTCTGAATTTCTAACAGAAAATGGTGGGCTTTTTTAATGTTCCTCTCATGCTGGAGCTTCATACAGAGGAACCTAGTGATATCCTTTGCAAACAAAAGAAGCTTTTGGTAGAGCTCTTAATATGAAGGTCAAGGTTTTATTTATATTCACTTTCAATTCAGAAAGAATAAAAAATCAATACAGATATGAAGCTGACTTACATTGTCTATGAGCCTTGGTATTTTTAAATGCAACATAGAAACACACACACAAAAGGAACCTTCTGCAGAAGAATCTGGTTCACCGACATTCATACAAATTTCTATACTTTGTTACCGGATCTCAAATATAGAATTTGTTCTACTTCTGCTTTGCTATTTTTGATACACTCAAATTTATTGAGTGTTCTCCCTGCTGAATGCATTATATTAATAGCATTACAAATTAGAGGAACTTCTAATCCTGCTTCTTATTTTTCAGGAGTTTCCTTGTTACAGAGGGCAGAGAGTTTACGCTATGTGTATTTAATGGGACTTAAAAGTTGCAATGGATCAGGAATGCTCCATGGTTGAGAAAGCCGGTGATAATGCCTAACAGTGGTAGATTTCAGCTCTAATCAGAATGGCAGAAAGAGGCTAAGGCCCTTGCGCTGGTCACATGTTCAGTTGCACTGACATCTTTCAGGCTATTACCTGAATGGTCCATTAAGCATATTGAAAATGAGACAGAACCCCCAGCCAGACAGAATTCTTTATCCTCTTTTTATCCTTGGATTTTTACTACTACAAAGAAATCATAAGGTTATGGTAAGAATTTTCTGCATGTCTATGGGTTTGCCTTCTTCCTCTTTCTCTGCCACTGGCCTCAAAGCACTGTTATTTATTTGAATTGGCCGTGTTCCATACACAAAGCCATGGGTACACACGAGCAGTGTGTCTACATCATAAGATACTTTGGCTGCTTTTCCTGAAATAGTATTTAAATCGTTGGGATGGACATGTGCATGTGTATATATAAATGTAGAAAAGAGTGGGAAAGGAAGCTGTTTGCCATCTCCATAGCTATTCAAAACAAGAAGGATAGTTTTTGTGATACGTTGGAGTCAAAAACACAAATAGGCCTTGGAAGAGGTTCCGTGCCAGGGGCAATGCCCACCAACAGTTAAAGGACTGGGATGGCTCCATCTTTCCCTGGGAACGGGTCAGTGGGCCAGGGAGCGATGCTCTGTCTCTTGACTCACCTCCCTGGGCTGTCCTCTGCCGTGGCCCTCTCCAAGCCCAGCCCTGAACAACGCAGAGCCCCACGGAGGAGCGCTCACTGCCCTGGCTCCCATGGCAGGCTCAGGGTGGCCAGACAGGTCAAGTTCACAGAATGTTCACTCAGATACTTGGAAAATAAGAATCAACGTCCTTTATCCACCGTAATCCCCAGTGGGAAATAAGCCAGAACCAGAGCAGAAGGTAATAAAATAAAGGGAGCCACCTCATCATCCACATTTATTGACACAGATATTAATTGCAGTTCCTGAACCTCTGATGCTGCTGGTAGCTTTCCCTGCAGTGGCTGTTACAGAGCTGGGGCTTCAGTCTATTAAAGGCACAATGGAAGAGTGAGGATGGATGAAATAGAAATATAAAGCACTTTTAAATGCTATTAAGGGTAATGAGCTCATTTTAATCTAATAAATATTAAATTAATTATATTCATAGTAAACATATTTTATTCTTATTTTAAAATAAGCTTTTTTCTTATTACAAAAATACATAAAATAAATTGTACATAATAATACAGAATATATAGGGAAAGAAAAATTTTAGATTCCATGATCTAACTTTTGAGGAAAAAAACTACTTTTGACACTTTGGTATAATTATATCGTCTTATTTTTCTCCTTTGACCATATTACTATATATCTTATAATTTAGATTATACTGAATTTACATTTGTGCTACGCTTTTTACACATAACATTATGTTGTAAACAACTCCTACTTTACAAGTTTTTAATGAGGATTGTTTTCAGAGGCTGTATAGTATCCCAACCTTTGGCAAAATTTTTTTTTAATCAACCCTTTGGGCTTTTAAATTGTTTTCTCTTTTATTATCATTATTTTTCTAATAACCATAATGATCTCTACATCTCAAGAAGTGAAAAAATATGAACATTTTAAGGCTTTAAACATATAATACTAAATTTTTTCTAGGACACATTTTCAATTTATACTTCACCATCTTCACCATATTCACAAATATGCTCAAATGTAAATACTTGGGAAAAGTCGTCTGAAACTACGTATTTGAGTAAATAATATACTTTATGCTTCTACCAATTTTATAGAAATTTTAGAAAGGAAGCTAATGTTATTTACATAGATACACTTCATACAGTTATATAATAAGCTTTTTTTAACTTTTAGTTTCCTTTTGGAGAACAATTAAAAATGTATACTTTTAGAGTCATCGCGGCTATGTATATCATTCCATTGGAAATCTCCCACCATCGCCACACACTAACTTGTGGGAACATTCCTGCACCTTCTGGACCTCAGTCGTCCTCTCTCTGTCATACGGACTGCATATGGGGTTGTCAGGAGGACTAGATGGGGGTGTGTAGATGAGCAGTGCTCTCGCATGGTAAGCCCTAAGATGGTTTATAGTTTTTTATTTTTCACAGATCAGGAGACTGAGGCCCAGAGAGGTTAAATAACTTTCTCAGGAAAAGATAATCCGGAACTAGCAGCCTTTATGAATAGTGTTCTGGTGCTCTTTCTATCCTGCCGTGTCTAGTATCTAGTAGACAGAAGCACAGTGGATCTCAGTGGCATTGTATCAATGCTAATTCCGTTAATGGAAAATTGACTTAAGGCTGATAATTTCAGGCCTTTATTTGTCTTCAGATCACATTTTCCATTGATACCGGGCAATGGGCAGAGCGTGATTGTACTCAGATGGCTCTGGCTCTGAGTCTCAGCTCCCCCACTTACTGGCCATGTCGTGACAAGATACTTGACCTTTAATATTTTCAGCCTTAAATATGAATTGATGGTGATGATGATGCTGACGACCCCAAATTTACTGTGAGAATTAAAAGACGATGCAAAATTGTCTAACCCACAGGAGACACCCTACGAGTGTCACCTTCTTTCCTTCCTACACAGGGCCTGGCTTTCTCCTGCAGATTCAGTAGGTACTAAAATACTCACCTGTGGATGCACCCCACACATGAGGCAGAGACAATGCTGCTACAGTGGTTAGTGTGGAGCCAGGGCGAGAACCTGCTGTCAGGTTGAACTCCTGACCTGGGGACCTTCTCCATCGTCATCAGTCCTCTGTAAAGCATCCTACAGCCTTCTGTTGCACACATTTTACATTTTGAAAGGCACTTGTTTGCTTACTGTTTATTTATCCTCTCAGCAATTCTGTAGGATAGGTATTGTTACCATAATTTTTAGAAATCAAGAAACCACAACATGGCTAGCTATGTGACATGCCTCTGAGAGTATGGACATCTGCTGGGAGAGCGGGATGATAGCCAAGCTCTCCTCACTGGTTCCCGGGGCCCCTGCCCTGCACCACACCACCCCTTCCCTGTATGCAGTCCTATTTTCACCTGATTCTAAAGAGATAAATTGAACATCAGCCAGTGAGGGCCATGATCTTCAGGGTAATGCTCTTATATGAGAGCGGGGCTTCAAAGGCAATTGTTTTTAGTTATGCCTCTCAATGTCCCTAATCCAAGAAGTGCTATAGCATTGCTAAAATCCTCCCACCAGGCAGGCCCTCGTTGTTTGTTATGCAAACTGGAAGCAGGGAGATTTTTCTTTGAATCAATTAATGGTGATGAGGGGTCCACTGATATTGATTGAGCCCCTGGTATGGATTAGGGGCGTGAGTAAAAATCTTCACGTCTTCCCTGATGGTTGGAATACACAGACACACGCTCTTCCCACTCTGCGCTGTTTGCTCCCTGAACTCATTAAAATTAATGATGATGTGAGTCGGATGGTAGGTTGACTCTCATCTTTGTGAGGTTTATGGACAATTTTTCCTACTGTGCCTCTGATGGTAATTCCCCAGTTAAATAATTCATAGTGATATTAAGAAGCTTTTTCCTTTAACTATTATGAAGGTAGAAGGGAAATTTTTTTAAGTAAAAGGTCAAGGGAAAGGCCAGTAATTCTTTTTTTTTTGATGAAAAGTTACATAATTCATTGAAAATACTAAAATAATAAAAAATGTTTAATTATTGGCTGCTAGATTGATATATTTGTTCATGTCAATGAAATAGTAAACCCATTACAGTCATGTAGAGAATTTAGTCCCCAAAAGGCAAGAAGCATAACAGTGTATATGAAATTTTAGCAGTTAGAAACCATAGAGGAGGAGAAATAGTTTATTTTTTGGGTGGCATAAATTGGGCAAAACCACAAAAAGAGGAAGATTGGATTTGTATTAGGTGTATAAAAAAGAGAGAGAGACCTTGTCTAAGATCTATGCAGTAGAGTCATCGTTGAGTCAATACCATTTACTGAGTGTCTGCGTTGCACTGACCATTTTGAAAGGCTTTAGCCACACATACTCATATGTAACTCTTACAGTGATACTATCGGATGGGTACTGTTACTATTAGCATTTTGTTTTATGCATCCGGAAACTGAGGCTCATAGAGGTCAAATAACTTTCCAAAGTCATGAAGCTTTTGACAGAACCCAGACTAGGTTGTTGGTACTTGTAATTCTAATGCCTGTCATCTATGCACTACGTAAGATGATTGAGAAAGTTGAGACGCCTAGAAGATAAGTCTCCTGTCTAAAGTCACTCAGCCAATGAAGCAGCAGACTAAATGCGTAGATTCATTTGGCTCTAAAGTTCATATTAATCCATTTACACCACATTGCCACATTGCTTTCTTTCAACAAAGAGTAAAACCAACGGTGAAAACCAGGACGCCCAGAGGTAGTAGAGTTTGGACTACTGCAATCATGTCTTACCCATTGAATCCGTCACCACCATCAACGCAAGACGTCCAGCTAGTCCAGATCCCTACAGCCCACCCACACAAATTCTGTACGATGCAGGATCTTACTCCATCACCCTCCTCAACAGCTGTGTGAACCCTCCCGTGGCCTTCTGGAACACGTGCTCAATTGTCAGCCAAATCCAAGTTCTCAACCTCCACTTGAGACTTTCCTGTTATATTTTACTGTATTTGAAAGTTGACTCTTGCTTGAAAATAGTACTTCTCCTGTGGGTACAGACGGAGGCTGCAGGCGCACTGCCCACTCTCTTCTTTGCCCAGACCTGGGTCCCTCCCTTACCTTGGCACCCTGCAGCACCTTTGTGAGGGGACACTAGCCCTCAGGTCCATGCCATGCACACCACTTCTCCCTTAGCTGTTCCCTAGGCCCAGTGTCTGCACAACGGCAGCACAATGTGTCTCTGGAACCAAGGAAGAGGATCCTGCACACTTCAGGGCCTCATGGAGACTCCGGGTCAGCTGGGCAAGAAATTCCAGGATCTCTGGTACCCAGAATCTGATCTAGGGGAGGGTCATGCTGAGGCTGGCCACATCCCCTTGGCCCAGTGGTGAAGATCGCATGCATTAGTATTTGAAAATTCTATGAATGTGAGCATGAAGATGAATAACATAAAAATGTGTATTATTCAGATTTAGTGTCCGAAACTTCAATTTCAAAATGCTTTTAAAATTTTTTCTATCCTTAACTTGTTGGGACTTTTCAGGATTTTAGAACTAATTTTTGTTATCAAGTGAAGTGATTTTCCTAGAAATGAGAGTTGTATTGGAAAGTATTAGTCATACCATAGGAGCTCTTGGATTGCCAGACCATTCTGGGCACAGTCTTACACTGGAGATGAAAAGTGTAGTGAGGGACTCTTGAGTTTAGACTTATTTCTGTAATTCTGTAATCTAATTGTGTGGCTGTTTCTTGGCATTCTTGGTCTAAGTAGGTGATAATCATCTGACTCAAGTTACCTTGCTTCTGTGTGTGGCGGAACTCGGTGATTTTAATGAGAGAGAGAGGGAGAGACGGCAGGCAGTCAGACAGGCTCTACAGCCTAAGACACAGCATGGTAGAGAAATGGATTGAAGACTCCTATTCAGTAGCAGGTCAGATGGCTTCTGTTTATGCCTGCTACTGTCCTGTAACTTGTTGGAAGAAGGAGGCATTGTGAGCAAACCTTGTACAGTACAGCAGGCTGTCAGCTGGAACGCCTTCCAGAAGTTGGAGTCTGGTCAAACCCGCTCTGACATGTCTGTTACTTTATACTCTGTTCATTTTAATTTTCTTTGCCATCAATACACATGAGAATTTCTGCAAGCTCCAGAAGGCTTCAGATGCTTCCCAGTAAGACACATCTGTTGAAGTTCTCAGGAAAGCTGCTGATTGCTATTGTGAACATTCCATGGAAAATGTTTTTTATTAAAATATCATTTAGGTGAGGAGGGCACTTTAACCAGCTACCAGTGTAACATTTGTGTAAATTTCTTATCTCAATTAGTTATACTCAGCAGTCCTTTTCTTTTTAAATTATTTTTTAAATAAACTTTATTTTTGGAACAGTTTTAGATTCACAGAAAAATTGCTAAAATACCACAGAGTTCCAATATATCCCACACCTAGTGTCTCCTATTATTAACATCTTACATTAGAATGGTACACTTATTACAATTAATGAACCAATATTGATACAGTATTATTAACGAAAGCCCGTACTTACTCAGTTTTCACTTAATATCCTTTTTTCTGTTCCGAAGTCCTAGGCAGGATATCACATTACATGTAATCATCACTAGAGTCTCCTTAGACTCCTTTTGGCTGTATGTGAGAACATACAGTGTCTTTCTCTGTCAGACTTATTTCACTTTTAGCATAATGCCCTCAAGGTCCTCCCCTGCTGTCACAAATGGCAAGATTTCATTCCTTTTTATGGCTGAATAATATTCCAGTGTGTGTATAATGTGTGTGTATGTGTTTGTATGTGTATAATCACATTTTCTTTATCCATTCATCCATCAATGGACACTTAGGTTGTTTCCATATCTTGGCTATTGTGAATAATGCTGCAATGAACATGGAGGTGCGTGTATCTTTTTGAGCTAGTGTTTTCATTTTCTTCAGATAAATACCCAGAAGTGTAATTGCTGGATCATATGATAGTTCTATTTTTAATTTCTTGAGGAACCTTCATACTGTTTTCCATAGTGGCTGTACCAATTTATACTCTCACCAATAGTGCATAAGGGTTCCCTTTTCTCTACATCCTCACCCACACTTATTTATTGTCTTTTTGATAATAGCCATTCCAACAGGCGTGAGGTGATCTCTCATTGTGGTTTTGATTTGCATTTCCCTGATGATTAGTGATGTCGAGCCCCTTTCACATACCTGTTGGCCATTTGTATGTCTTCTTTGGAAAAATATCTATTCAGATCCTCTGCTCATTTTTTAATCTGATTTTTTGTTTTTTTGCTATTGGGTGGTATGAGCTCTTTATATATTTGGGATATTAACCCCTTATTAGATACATGATTTGCAAATATTTTCTCCCATTTGGCAGGTTCCCTTCTCATTTTGTTGGCAGCTTCCTTTGCTGTGCAGAGCTTTTTAGTTTGATATAGACACACCTGTTTATTTTTGCTTTTGATGCCTTTGCTTTGGTGTCAAATCCAGCAAGTCATCACCAAGACTGATCTCAAAGGAGCTTACCGTCTACATTTCCTTCTAGGAGTTTTATGGTTTCCGGTCTTATGTTCAAGTCTTTAATCTATTTTGAGTTAGTTTTGTGTTTGGTGCAAGATAACAGTCCAGTTTCATTCTTTTGCATGTGACTTTCAGTTTGCTCAATTTTGACCAACATGTAGATTTATCCTCCTGGTTTTAATTTGTATTTCATTGATTGGTACTGAGGTGGAACATCTTCAAAACTTTATTGACCATCTGGATTTCCTCTTGTATGAGATGTCTGTTTGTCCTTTGGGTTAACTTTTTTCTATTGGACTACTTGTCATCAAAAACAGTCAAGATGTTATTTATATATAACTACAAACTAATACTTCATTAGTTATATCCTTGTAAATATCTGCTCTCAGCTATAGCTTTTCTTTTCACAATCTTTTTTGATGTACAGATTTTTTAATTTTAATATATTAATTTTTCAACTTTCTTCCTTTATGATTTTTGTTTTCATATTTTTTTTTTTTCTTGTGAGGAGGACTAGCCCTGAGCTAACATCTGATGCCAATCCTGCCCTTTTTTCTTGAGGAAGATTGGCCCCGAGCTAACATCTGTGCCCCATCTTCCTCTACTTTATATGCGATGCTGCCACAGCATGGCTTAACGAGCGGTGCGTTGGTGTGTGCCTGGGATCCGAACCTGAGAACCCCAGGCCGCCGCAGCAGAGCGTGCACACTTAACCGCCTGCACCACTGGGCCGGCCCCGATGTCTGCATATTTCTTATTCAGGAAAATCTCACCTGACCCAAGGTTATACATACAGTGCTCTTGCTCTCTTTCCTAAAACTTGCTTTTTAGTCCACATGGAATTTAGTTTTGATTATGGTGTGAAACAAAAGTTCAATGGTATTTTTTTCTTTTGGATAATCATTTGTTTTATAATTTATATAATAGATCATGCTTTCCCCACTAATCTGCAATATCACCTCAGTCACATATCAAATTCCCATATACTATCTTCCTTAACTTAAAATGAGGTTATGTCCTGATAAACCCATCGTGAGTTGAAAATCTGGTAAATCGAAAATGCATTTAATCCACCTAATCTGAATATCATAGCTTAGCCTAGCCTGTCTTAAACATGCTCAGAACACTAACATTAGCCTACATGTGGGCAAAATCATCTAGCACAAAGCCTGTTTTATAGTAAAGTGTTGAATATCTCATGTAATTTAATGAAGACTGTACTGAAAGTGAAATACAGAATGGTTGTGTGGGTGCAGAAGGGTTGTCAGTGTATCGGTTGTTCACCCTCGTGATCCCGGGCCTGGCTGGGAGCTGCGGCTGTGCGGTGTCACAAGAGACGGTTATACCACAAATCGCCAGCCAGGGGTAAGATCAAAGCTCAAGAGTCAGAGTACAGTATCTCCTGAGTGTGTATCACTTTTGCACCATCATAAAGCTGAAAAATCCTAAGTCAAACCATCCTAAGTCAGGGACCATCTGTACTTGAGTCTAGTTCAGGGTAATTCGCACTGGCAAATGCATTGGACTGTTTTCACTTGCTAGGACTTACTATATAAAGAAATCTGTTTTACAATTTATTTTAACACATAATCAGTAATATATATTATAAGAGAATTATACTATATAGTTTCTTCATCAAATTAATGTTTGATAAAGGAACAAAATTACATTATTTGAAAAACCAGAATCTTCTTTAAATTTTAAAGCAGAGCAAATACTATTGAAAGAAAAAGTTATTGAAAACCCTCTGAGGAGTAATCTTACATTTGAGATCTGTGGAGCTCACTGTTTAATGGGCTTTACTTTTTATCTCAGACTGAAACTCTTTCAAAGGGAGTGCATGTAAGTGGGATTTTCCACGAAGTAGCCTGAGAACTAGGACTGGTTTTAGTTCTATGGAAGTACGGCCACAAGACAATAACTTAAAATTCATTGTTATAGCAGACAGAAGAAAGAAAATTCATTGTTATAGAGGCAAGAAGAAGGAAGGAAGGGAGGAAAAGACATCAACAAGTATTTACTCAAATAAAATTATATTTGTGTGAAAACTTAAAAGGTGTAGAAGAAAAAGGCTTGGTCTCTTTAAGTAACCTCTAGGGCCAAGTTTATAAGTGGAGCAGCCAGTTCCTTGGGAGTCAAGAGCGAAAAGTGAGATATCAAAGTATAGAAGCACTCCCACCACTCCGGCCGCTCCATTCCTCCGTGCCCCGAAGCACTTTTACCTCAAGGTGGAAAGAAACATCAGAACAGAAATGACTTGGACTGGAAGTAAAAGTACGTTCTCTACACTTAGAACTATTTTCTGCATTTTACCATTTACCCTTTGCTGGAAAGTAGCATCCTTTTGTTGCTGATTTGTGGTTGTGGTCGTATACAACCTAACCAGGGAATCTGTCTCTCTGTTGGATGCCCATCAGTCCTCGGTAGCTAAACCTAAAATGGGCCTGTCTCCTGGCCAAAGCAACCTCAAATGGGCAACCCTGCTCCCATAGGCTGAGTTCCCAGCCTGAGCATGGATACTGGGAGAATTAATTCAAGGCCATATATAACTAGCTCTGCAATCCTTAATCTATTTAGTGATAATACCATGAAATAGTAATATAAAAGATGAAGACATAAATTGGAAGCTAGTGGGATAATCAGATACAACAGTAGTAAACAGTGGTAGTAAAGCAAATGTACAGAAGCATTTACAGTCACTAATCAAAAGGAGGGCACAAAAGATGCTAATATCACATACATCCATACAGGGTGATGAATAAATAGAATTTTAGAATTACTGAGATGGTGCCTGGAGTGGTATTTTGAGGGCACTGACATAGCAAATATTTATGCACCTGTACACGTACCAGCAAGAATGAACATGGTGGTCTGGAGGAGAGTGAATATGGGACTAGTGAAGCTGTTGTATGAGGTAAATATAAGCTTAAAATGGACCCCTGGGCTAATTGACTCTGTCTAGAAAACACACAGAAGAACAGCCTGCAAATCCTGGGAAGATGAGCTCAAGGAGGAAGAGAACGTTTAACTCATAGTTAATCACTAAATTTCACCCATATATCACAGTATTAATATAGGCACTGATGATTCATCCTTCTTATATTTGTCTCCAATATGACAGCTCTGTGGAGTTGGAAACAAACTGAAGAAATAAAAATTCTAACTCATAATAAAAGTAATTTTCAAAACAGCCTTGCAAGATAGACTCGCAAAGGACCAGCATTGTTACGAAGCGTTAATGCCAGCTCCCTTTACTCAACATTGACTACATTTGACAGCGTTTTGCTCTTCTAGACATCTTCCCATGATGGGTGGATTTTAGGAAATTGAGGTTTCAGAAAAGCTGAGCGATCTGTCTAAGGCCCTTCCTGTTCCTGACATGGATTCAATTCTGGAATTTCTAGTGTGGTCTTCCTTTTCATTTCTGACAGTTTACTAACACTGGGGTTCTTAAAGCATGGTTTCATGAAAACCTTAAAATTTACATAAAGTAATCATCTATGATCTGCAAATATAATCCAGAAAGAGTAATTGTAAAGATTCAACAATTTGAACAACTCTATGCTTTGCAAAGAAAGAAGTAGATACTATTGTTCCTTTTCCACATGTTGAGTAGCAAGAAACATGAAATTTACCATGTTCAACTGAAAACCAGCGTTGGAGTGCAGCCGAAAATACAAGCTTTAGCTCAGGAATCTCTAGCCTCAAACTTCGCTCTACTGCTTCTGAAGTCTGTGACTTACTTCAGTGCAGTCTCAGGTTCTTCTGTGAATAAATAGGTCTATTGTGAGAGTAAAGCGAGCTGATCTATGTGAAGTCTACTGGGTAGTTCAGGATACACAGTGTCACTGCACCCATTGTCCTCATTCTTCCCCGGACTCTATGTGGCATCTTTAGGGTTTGACATTTCCAGTTCACAGCCCAGTTTGGAGCCAAAAGAGAGGTAGACACAGGAATTAGACAGTTGGGGGACAGATAAAATCTAGGTGGGGAGATTTGGTTCACATGTAACCAAAAGAGCTTGCCAGATTACCTGCCGGATGCCCCTTCACCAAGTCAAATCCAGATCGTGGGACTGCCAGCGAACGAGCTCAGGGGGCAGATTTGAGTCTGCAGAGCAGACACACTTATGGAGGAAGGCTGTCTTGCACTGTCTCAAATGGAAATGGAAGAAAGAGTCCAAACTCCTCCACGCTAAATCTTCCAATAAAGTGACTCTACCCAATTAAGAAAAGAATATCCAAGCCTGTTACAAGCAACCAGTTAAGATTCACTCACTTCTCCTCCACAGGGAGGAAAGAGTAAGGAATGGGGAAGAAGCCAGCAAGTGCACATGGGCATCCTTCCTCCTGGCAACGTGTGGAGCAAGGGATTAACACTTCCCCCCAATGAGCTTCATCATCCTTCCTGTCACTCAAGCCAGAACTATTGAAATCAGCTGTGATCGTGACCTTCCTTTACAGACCACATCTAGACTCAGCTCCATCTTTCTATCCATCTGTCCTTCCGCCCTCTCACGCCCTCATGGTAGCTAAACAGACTCAGTTTCCTGACATGCCGCTTATTCTCTCTCTTCCATTTTCTACTCATTTTTAGACCCTCGTGAATGCCCTTCCATCGCTATTTTTGTAGTCATTCGTCATTTCTGTCTCTAATCACAGCTCCTCCATAATTCCTTTCTGTCTCCTGTTTTCCTTTGCTTCTCAGTGAAAAGTACTTACAATCCATATATCACAACTACCCATGTATAACAACAGCGATAATAATAGCTTGCATTTATTAAGAATTTCTAATGCACTAAGCACTGTACTAAGTATTTTACATGCATTGTTATTTCATTTACTCTCCACCACACTCTATAATTTGAGTGCACTTTTAGGTCCATTTTGAGCTAACTGAGGCTGAGAAATGTTTATGAAGCCCGAGTCATGGAAGTATGACCCTGCCTGGATGGTGATAATCACACAGTCAGAGTCTTGCAGGACTTCTGGTCCATTTCCTCTTCGTACCGAAGAGGGACATCTTTGTTCAGAGGAACCTCGAGGATATTACTTATCAGGGCTGTGGTTAAACAGCTTGTGTTATTGCTGTATTAAAACCCAGATTCCCCAGTTCTCAGGTCTTTAGGGCATGCTGATATCTGAGAGACATGTGACAGAAGTAATGTAAATAACAGTATGGTCTATGAATGTCAAAGTGCATTTCACACAGGAGGTCCAGCATTTGGACCATTTCACGTTTGCCCACTAACACCGTGTAATAGCTACATTTAACAACCTTCCAACCTCTTTCACTGATAGATAATGAATTCTGTTCATTTTGAGGACCTAAATGACCATCTAAGTTTTGTTTTGTACTGTTTTGTTTTACAGAATTGGTCTTAAATTCAGCTTTATAATCAGAAGTTCAGAAATTGATCAAAGTATCAATTTCTGTTACTCTGGGTTTCTTGAATTATTTTATTCCTCCCAAGAATATTAAGTAAATTGCATCTATCATGGTCACAGTTTAACCGGATTGTACCAAATATGATCTCGCTACAACCACAACAAGAAAAAAAAAAAACACAGGCATGTAAATCACTGCTAAACAGTCCATTGTCTGTCCAATGTGCTCGATGTCTTTGAGAGTCAAGAATGAGAGAGGACAGCAGGCATGTGGCAATCATGCTTCTGTGCATTTCCACACGCTTCAGTGTCCATCAGAGGAGACTAAATAAGGCATCTTTAAAGACAGGTTCTGGGCAGCTGCAAGATGTCTTTTCTGTACACTAATTTATGTAGCTAAGAGATAAGTAAATTAATCTTCATTATCAATCCACCAGATAGCAGGAGTCAAACAGAAAGGCCACTCCCTCAGTGTAGGAAGGAAATCGTCCACATGGCCGACTTCGTGTTTTCTTAGGGATCCAGGTGCACCCGTGACAGATTCTGGCAACGATAATGGTTTTCCAGCCCGGACAAGCCTGCGGTTGCTTTTGCTCACTTTTGCTCATGCGTCTTGATGAGGGGCAATTGCAATAAGACAAATCACATTGTCTATAATCTAGTCCCCTTCCCCTTAGTCATGATTCACTCTGACAAGGAAAGTTTAAAAGCAACAAGTAAAATATTATAAGCAAGATCCGTCATTGCAGAGGGGAGTCGGGCTAAAAGCTTTCTGTCACTATTAATAATACTGTTTGGTTTTCAGCTTCCCCTTTGGATTGCGTTCATGGCAAACGTGAAATTCTGTGAGCAGCACAGGTTCAGTATGGATGACCTGTGCCATCCGTGGCTCTGGCTGAAACTGTCCTCAGAAGTGACTGCCCTGCCTCCGGCCCTGGGAGCAGCCCAGGGGATTGAATTGAGGCCAGCCGTGGAGTAAGAGACGATGGAGGCAACAAAGATCCCTCAACTCTCACTTGCTTCTGACTAGCTTTATCTACTCGGCTCCAACCTTGTTTCTGGAAAGCTGACTTGAGTCTTCCTTGGGCCCTTGTGTGGGTGGTATTTCCCCACGTTGGCTTTGACCTTCAGATATTGCTTTGTTCTGTTTCTCAGACTCTCAGGGTCCCAGGCACCTGGGGATGGACTGTTCCACCTGAAACTGCAAAAGCTCAAGTCTGACCCCAACAATGTGACTTTCATAAGCCTACATCAGTTACAGTCACTTTTTGAGAAAAAGAATTTAAAGTACATGAGGTTTAGATGCTCAGTGTGGACCTTAAAAGCTCTTTTTTGGAGGCATTCACAGAAATTTTACTTACCCAGAAATATTACTGTCAATCTTCTGTCCACTTGGCTGTGGGTTTCTCGCTTCTTCAATGAGCAGAATTTCACGTCTCCTCCCCACCAAGCATTTCTATTCTTTTTGGCTGAATTGAGCCACAATGATTTCCACACACAGTTACTTTTCTTGCAAAGTAATTAACACATAATATACTTGGTTCTCAGAACTAAGGAGTGAAGCAATCACATCCAAGGAATGGAGTCCTGAAGTCAATACTGCAGTCCATGCTGAAATAATGATCGAAGATTGTGATCCAGTCCCAGAGCAATTCTCCATAGCTGAAAAAACAGAAGAAGAAGATAGTATTAGGAGGTAGTATTTTTTTAATCTATTTTCTTATTTTGCTGATGAAGTACTGTAGGGTTAAGAATGCTGAAAGACTCATCTAACATCCCAACATCACACAGCATGTTAGGGCCAAATCTAGGTGCTGAGTCACTGAATTCTGATTCTGGTCTGCAGGTCTTTTCATGGTATGTTGTGTGTCCTTATCAGATATGTGATTTTGTTATTGATTAATGTAGGAGTCCTAGAAGTAGTAGACTACTACTGGTAGTAGGAGCTGTTGTTCTAGTCATACTAAACTCAGCCTACCCTTTTCAATATGACTTCAATCCAGAAATCATTGTCCATAGAAGAATCATATATTTTACCAATACGAAAATTCCATTGGAAAAAATGGAAATAATATGGTGACTTTTATCTCATTAAAATTTGCTTGGAGTCAATTTTTTCATGTCAGTGTATATAAACAAGACTTTTTCCCAATAGAGTGGATTGACAGGTGCCTTAACTTTTCAGTGTCTCTGGCACTTCTTAATAATAGCCACTTGATTTCTCTACCAGTTAGTTTATGCTCACTAGCAAACTATCCCAAAACTTAGCAGCTAAAACAATAAACTATAATTCCTCACACTTCTGTGGTCAGTTGGGTGGTTCCTCTCATCTTGATTTTGGTTGATCTCTGTAGGCAACTGAAGGCTGGGCTGGGCTGGAGGGTCCTTCCTGAGCCTGCTCACAGGTTTGGCATTTTTTAGGCAGCTTGGTCTGGAGGATCTCAGCAGGGATGGCTGCAGCCCATGGGTCTCTCAACTCCAGTCATTCAGCCTGAACTACTTTCCAAGCTGCTCTCAGGATCCAAATGCAGCAAGAGAAGGCAAGACCCAATAGCAAGTATTTCTCAAGTGTCTGCATCCTGTTTTCTAACGTTCTATTGGCCAAAGTGTCTCAGGTTAAGCCCAGATTCAAGGGGTAGAGACAGTTATGTGGCCACATTTGCAAACATGACATTCGTTCATATTCCTGATGTCTAGAGGACTGGTTGAAAGCAGCTGGTGAGGATTTTTCTTGTGATCAGCCCTACTAGGGCAATGCAGGGCACGCCAAGAAACATCACACATGGAACCTGACCTTGTAAAGACAAAGGTGTGCAGGAAACGATTAGAGATTGAAGCAAAAGAAAATAGAGTAAAATGATGGATACTCTGGATCAGGTTAATATGTGAGGAAAGAATTCCAGAAAGTTAAACTCACTGGGAAAACATAGGAATTAGCTTCCATTAAATATTTATATTTGACCCGACTTCCCTAATATTTCTGCATGGCTCTAGCCTGACTGGTTAATTTGTTAAAGAAAACTGTGTGTGTGTGTGTGTGTGTGCGCGCACGTGTGTTTGTGTGTGTCTGTGTGTGTATAAATATTTTCTTCAGGGAAGACACCATCACTCTCTTCTCCATAATACGTGTATTACACTTAAGAGTTTCAAGGCCCTTCCATGTACATTATCTCACTAGATTCTCACAGCAGCCCATGAGGAAAGCGTCATTCCCATTGTGTAAAAGAAAACGGTAAGAGGGAGGACAGAGGAGCCAGTCGGGAGGAAGGGAGCTTCACTCCTGTGGAGGTCAAGACTGTAGCCATAATATTGCTATTGGAAGTCAACCTAAAATAAAGACCACGGTGATTAAGTCATGAACATATTCAACACATAGGTATTGAGTGTCTATTGTATGCTCCCATCTCTAATAACACAGAGCTTACATTCTAGGTAGGAGAGAGACAATAAAAAACTTAAAAAAAAGACCTTCCTGGAAAATAATAAGTATAATCAAGAAAATAAATCATGATAATGTGATTAGGTAAAGAATTGTGAGGCAAGGTGCGTGTGCTGAAGAAGTTAGTGGCTACAATGAGGTGCTAACACCACGGAGTCAAAAAAGCAAGTATGGTAATTACTAACTGTGTGACTTTAATCAATTTACTGAAGCTTGATTTAGTTTTCTCATCTATAAAACAGAGATGTTTGTCATTGGCCTATTTTCTTCTCAGGATTTTTTAGGAATCGAATGAGATCACGAACGTGAATGCAGTTTGTAGTAGTAAAGTTATACTCTGTTATCGTTACCTTTGTGTCTTCATTGCTATTATTATAGCTATTAAAGTAGAAGCAGAAGTTAAACTCTAGACATATCACAGAAGGTGAACTAAAAAGAGGTAAGGACGGTTCAGCTCTGGTGGGGAAGCAACGTGGCAAACAGCGGGCTCTCAGCGACAATTTGCTGAATTGACCTGAATTCAGAGTGTTGAGAATGTGGAGCAAGATCACCCGCAGTTGATGTAGGCTGGAAAAGCAGGCGATCCCCCCGCACTGCCCTGGCCTGCCACCTGACTCACAGTCTAGCAGTGTGTGTTCCATATGGAGAATATATGTTACTTTTTTTTTTTTTGAGTCTCTGATGTCTTAATAACTGATTTAATCTGTCAGTCAGAAAGGTGGGAACTTCAGGCTCATTTGGGGTTTCTCAGCATGTCTTGCGTAGAGACTATTACACACGTGACAGCCAAAAATGCCCTTGGAAGTGAGGACATACATACAGAAAATGTCTAAGATAAGAGGTGATATCCTTGTTTTATTCTTGGTACCCTATTTGTGCAGAAGCCCAAGAATTTCTCACAACATGACAGTAAGGCAGGTTAACTGCTGACTTTTTCTTGTAAATCTTGGACCTTGATCAAACTCCTCAACCTGCTGAGTTTTAGAATCCACAGCAGTAAAGCATGGCCTATAACACCAACATTCTTGGATTGGAAAGAACGTATGAAACAGCACACAACTATTTGGTGTCTGGCACTAGGTAAGGACTACAGAAAGGGCAGTGGCGTTTGTCGTGAGTATTTCCTGTTATTGTTCCCAAGGCTGTCACCTGTGCTCCTGCCTCTCCTGGGGATCAGGAGAGAGGCCCCTTGTCCTCCTGTGGTTGAGCCCCTTTCCAACCAAACCAACACCCTCTGTCTCACAGAGTTTTGCCATATTTGGGAGGTATGCTATACCATGCCTCTTACCTGTTCTAGGATATGCTCCCAATTTGTCTCACTCCACATTAGCATGCGGGCAGCAGTGCTCAAGCCACATGTTTTTGATGCTGATAACATTATCAGCTGCACCAGAGTCTCAGAGAAAACGAATGCTGGGACTTGCTTTTCCATAACTTTAGACCATTACAAGGATCAAAAGACAATTTCTGTTATGTGAAGTTTATATTCTAGAGGCTTTGAGGCTATTCCAATGCAGTTCAAATGTAAAGCAAATATAAAGTAAGAAATAGTAGTAGGTGATCTTTTAAAATATATTTTCTTAACTAAATCACACCTTCCTTACACAAGGATGGCCCAATCAAGCAAAAGCTCCTTAAGAAAATAGGAGTGGGGGATGAAATCATCCCACAGCCAACTCTCCAGCAGACGTACTGCCTGGGTTCTCGTATCTCACTACCAGGGTAATTGGGACTGTAATCCTTAGACCACCAACCCAAAGTTTATTACATTAAATTCTAAACTTGGTTATTATTTCACTGTAACTCAATTCCTTTCAACCCAACATGTGCACAAGTTCTATGCTCACTGTCAATGGTATCAAGATTGAATAAATTCGACAGGAAACCGAGATAATACCTAAATCCAGCCCCTAGTTTCACGGTGGTGTTGACACACAAGGAGTCTGAGCCATCCGCTGTCGAAACCCAGAAGAGTGTATGTTGAGTCATCCCTGAGTAAGTGAGTAAGGTTCTTGAAGAAGATGACACCAAGGCAGGCATTGAAGGATGAGCATAAAATTGCGGGTGTAGGGAAAACAGGGAGGAGGGCAGTTCATTTCAGCAGAGGGAAAAGCATGCGCAGAATCAGGGTGTGGAAGTTCATGGCTCCTTCAGGATAGAGTAGCTTTCTGTGCCTACAACAAAGAGTTTTTGGAGGCTGGGGAAGGGAGGTAGCTTGGGGCTGCAGAAAAGGAAGATAAACCCTGTGCTGCAGATCAGGCTGGGAAAGACCACTATAAAGTTTGAATTCTAGCTTGGAGGTGATGGCTAAAGCAACGTTAGAGGACACTTAACAGTGTTAATTTCATTTTGAGGTCAACTCCCATGAGAAAGGTTTGCTTTGATTTGCAGAATCTGCTCATGTATGCTGATCTAGATTGATCTACACATTTCTGGGAATTTATTGAACAGTTTCCAGACAGTGAGTTTAAGTGGGGCTGAGATACGTTGGTGAAAAAAATCCCATAGTAAATTATCATGCTTTCAAATACCATCTTGAATTTATATATCATTTTTTCTTCCAAGTTATTCAAAGCATTTCACATATATCATTGCATTTTTCCTAATGTTTTTGAGACATAATTAGGTACATGTATTACCGCGCTTATTTTATAAATATTGACATCTGAGGTATCGGTTATAGAATCTGCATAAGAGAACATAGCATCAAACTTGTCATCAAACTACACATTATCAGTCATTTTGCATATAAGTCATCATGTAAATAAAAATGTTCTAAGCATTTCTTTCTAATTGATTGCATACATTGAATATTTTTACATAGACTTTATAGTTTTAAAATAAATTGTACCAGCACATTATACAAATTTCCAGCATTACAGAAAAATGTATAAAAAGGAAAAAGTAGAAATATCACACATCTCATTATTGAGATTTCAAGAGCATTCTTTATACCCTGTCCATAAAGTGGTTATAGAATCCTATTACCTTAGGGGCGCATGCGGTGAAATGAATACTGAATCACTAGGTGAACAGTAAATAGTGACGAGGTGCCCGAGAAGAAACAGAAATGGCAGGCCCTGGCTACGTGCTTTGAGACTTACGTTAAAACAACAACAGAACCCTGTGTGAGCGGAACAGTTTACATCTGTAGGTAAATTTGGTCAAGGGCGACGGGTTTACAACGCCTGCTTACATCTGCACCTTCATGTAGATATGAGACTAGATAGAGAGATAGACGGATAAACAAATATAGAGACAAATAATTTCATAAAATTGAGATCATGCTGTGTTATTTTATGAGAATTATTAAAATTAGTCTTACTCTAAACTAACAGAAATAAAAAATTTAAATTTCACAAAAATTTGTGAATGGGGCTGGCCCGTGGCTTAGTGGTTCAGCGCGCGCGCTCTGCTACTGGTGGCCCGGGTTCGGATCCCGGGCATGCACGGGCGCACCGCTTCTCCGGCCATGCTGAGGCGGCGTCCCACATACAGAAACTAGAAGGATGTGCAACTATGACATACAACTATCTACTGGGGCTTTGGGGGCGGGGAGGGGAACAGGAGGAGGATCGGCAATAGATGTTAGCTCAGAGCCAGTCTTCCTCAGCAAAAAGAGGAGGATTAGTGTGGATGTTGGCTCAGGGCTGATCTTCCTCACAAACAAAAAAACAAAAAAACAAAAAAAACAACTCAAAATGGATCATAAACCTAAATGTAAAACACAAAATCATAAAACTAGAAGATAACACAGGAGAAAACCTAGATGACCTTGGGTATGGTGATGACTTTTTAGATACTACACGAAAAACAAGATTCATAAAAGAAATAATTGATAAGTTGGACTTCATCAAAATTAAAAATTCTACTCTATGAAAGACAATATCAAGAGAGTTAGAAGACAAGCCACAGACTGGGAGAAAATATGTGTAAAAGACATATCTGATAAAGGACTATTATCCCAAATATACAAAGAACTCTTAAAATTCAACAATAAGAAAACAAACAATTTTTATTATAAAATTTGTCAAAGACATCAACAGATGCCTTACTAAAGAAGATATACAGATGGCAAATATGTATATGGAAAGACGTTCCAGGGGCCTGCCCCACGGTGTAGCAGTTAAGTGCACGCACTCTGCTACTGGCGGCCCAGGTTTGGATCCGGGGCAGGCACCGAGGCACCGCTTGTCAGGCCATGCTGTGGTGGCGTCCCATATAAAGTGGAGGAAGACAGGCACAGATGTTAGCCCAGGGCCGGTCTTCCTCAGCAAAAAGAGGAGGATTGGCATGGATGATAGCTCAGGGTTGATCTTCCTCACAAAAAAAAAAAGACGTTCCACATTATATGTCATCAGGGAAACGCAAATTAAAACAACAATGAGATGCCACTACATACCTATTAGAATGGCCAAAATCTAAACACTAAAACCACCAAGTACTGGAGAGGGTGTGGAGCAACAGGAACCCTCATTCGTCAGTGGTGGGAAGACAAAATGGTTCAGACACTTTGGAAGACATTTCGGTGGTTTCTTACAAAACTAAACATACTCTTACTATATGATCCAGCAATCATACTCCTTGGCATTTACTCAAAGGAGTTGAAAACTTATGTCCACACAAAAACTTGTGCACAGATATTTATAGCAGCTTTATTCATAATTGCCAAAACTTGGAAGCAACTAAGATGTCCTTTAGTAGGTGAATAAATAAATAAACTGTGATACATCCAGACAATAGAATATTATGCAGTGCTAAAAAGAACTGAGCTGTCAAGCCATGAAAATACATAGAGGAACCTTAAATGCATTAAAGAAGTCAACCTGAAAAGGCTACATACTGTGTGATTCCAACTATACGACATTCTGGAAAAGGCAAACTATGGAGACAATAAAAAGATCAGTAGTTTCCAAAAGTGGGGGTGGGGAAGATGAATAGGCCGAACTCAGAGAGTTTTTAGGACAATGGAAATACTCTGTATGACACTATAATGATGGATTGTGTCATTGCATGTTTTCCAAACCCACAGAGTGTACAATATCAAGAGTGACCCCTAATGTAAACTATGGACTTTGAGTGATTTTGATGTGTCAACGTAGGTTATTCTTGGTAAAAATGTAAGTGATTTGGGGAGAAGCTATGCATATGTGAAGGCAGAAGATGTACAGGAAATCTCTGTACCTTCTTCTCAATTTTGCTGTAAACCTAACACTGCTCTAAAAAATAAAGTCTCAAAAAATGTTTAATTGAAGGAACTACTGACTTACGTCTTGTCTAAACATTTGGTTCTCTAAAAAGGACTCTAAATTTAATAAAGTGATTTTGTAAAACCATCAGAGATCGCCACATTTATACTTCAATTAAATCTTTGTTTCCATTTTACACAGTTTTGGTTTACATTTATAATAAACTAAATGAAGCAAATAGCACTCTTACATTCTTCACTTTCTGATTTTTAAAATTATATTTAGTTTGCATTTTATCTGTTATATTCAGTTCTATAGCCATAATTGTTGTACAGCTCAAGTTCTATTTTTAAATGGATTCATAATCACTATGAATCTTTTTTTTCCAAAATATGTTCATTCCAATGATTTCTTTGTTGATTTCTTGTTTGGTTGGGTTTCATCTTCATTAAGAGCAAAGAGTTCTTCTATCTATAGTTGCCTTTATACTTCAATAACATCTTAGGTAGGTAGAGAAGCATTGAATCACTGCTTCCTTCTCTCAGAATTTCATAAAAAGTGCTCCATTGTTTTCTGGCATTGAGTATAGCATACAACTTACCGTCGCTTCTCTGTTTATCTATTGAGGGATTCGCTATTTCATTAAGTACATTTTTTTTCAAAAAGAACATATGGGAGTTACATTTCTTGTTTTTCTTCATGTTTGAGGATGTCTTCTTGCTTCCTTTTTTACAGTAAAAAAGAAATAACTGGGCATGTAATATTTTTGGCTCACATTTTCTTTCGCTAAGAATTTAATAGATATTACTCCACTGCCAGATTTCTGGCATTGACTATTGGTGCCGAAAAGCATGAGGCAGGACTAATTTCACCACTTTAAGGAAGCTTAATTTTTCTACTGGGTTTGCTAAAAAATTTTCCCTTCTTCCTCCTTTCTTCCTTCCTTCCCAATTTCTGGAGGTCAAGTGCACATAATTAGATTATGAATTAATCATTTATGTTCATGAAAAACACATTAGTCCGCATATGGATCACAATAATTTATTTAGCCAATTATTTATTTAGTATCTTTTAATAAGTAGCATGAAAAACAAAAGCCAAGATCTTGAACATAACCCACATTTTGCTATTTAGTTTTCTCCATCCCATCACCTTGATAATTCATGGGGGACAACCCTCAGTGCATCCCACATCCATCATCATTTTGTGTGATTTTGTGTGATTTTCCTATAGAGCTCTGTTATATAAATGCTTTTGTATATTTTTATCTTAGTTACACTAACTTCACAAAATATGTTTTATGCTGCATATAATCTTTTAAGCTTTACTTTGTCACTTAAAGTTATATTGCCAAGATTCATCATATCATTGTGTGTCACTTTTACTAATTTGTTTTGAGTGTTATAACATATATTATACTTTGTTCATCTCTTTTCTTTTGATAGTTTTAGATTGTTTCCAGATTTTTGCATTTGTGGAGTCTTGATATGAACATTCTTGTACAGATTTTTTTTTAATTTTTTCCGGTAGAATGAGTCTAAATTCATTTTTTATGAATTATATCCCCTTGACTGCTGCGAGTTTGATCATCCTCTCTGTATCTATTTGTTATTTGTATTTCCTCTTCTGTAAAACACCTGTTCCTATCTTCCCATTGTTCTGTTGAGATTTATGTTTTCCTTATCCGTTTGCAGGAATATTAATATAATTTTTGTATTAATTTTTTTGTCGGTTGTATATACTGAAAATATCTTCCTCCAGTTTGTAAATTGTCCTTTAACTTTTTAGACCCTATGGCTGTACTAAAAGCTTTTGAAAGGAATCAACATCTTGTTTGTGTTCTTTCCTATTGGCTGAATTTAGCAAGGTGTAGCAAGAAACAGATAAGCTCCAGAAAGAAATAACCAGTTCATAAGCAGAAACAAAGAGGAATAAAGAGAGAAGAGAAATGAAGGCGTTTCAGGTTGGAAAATCCAATTACTTATAAACCCCCAAAGTATTAAATGATGTTTAAAATTACTTTGCAATATGAATACTCAGTCCCATGAAAACAACTAAGTTAGAGTAACCCATCCCTTTGTTAAAGATCAGAGTGGGGATGGGAGACAAGGAGATCATAAGGCCAGTGAATGGACAATAGAAGTGGGCATGAGGTGTGGAGATTTCTGTGTCTCACATTGATCCCCACCAGAAGATGAACTGAACAACCAGGTCAACAAAATACCTCGGCCAGGTGACACTAGCCAGCCTCCAGCATCTTCTACCCCAGAACAGGCAATGGTGCATGAGCAGAGTGAGCATGGTGGCAGCCTGTCACCATGTAAGGGACATGTCCACAGCACAGAGCAGGAAGGGACCAGCAGGGCTCCTGGGCCCCTGAGCACCTGCGCTAACTCCTTTGGACTCTGGCGCTGCATGGTAAGCTAGATTTCTAGATATGCGGGCTATGTTAAGTTGCCAAGATTTGAAGGTCAGTTTGTCACAGCAACTGCCGTTACTACCCTGACTAATAGACGATATTTCCAAACTCGTTGGCATATGCCTTTATGCAGCACAAATATCCACAATTCCTGGTCAGCAAAAAGATGTCACAACTCCAGAGCTTTGTTCCAGACAGAGGACTCGATGTTTTCCAAAGGGATAGACAATTGCTTCTTTGTTCCTTTATTCACAAGATATTAATCAGCCTCAGAGGTATAAAACCATAAAGTGGCTTATAGCTTAGTTTAGCAGTACTTAGGCTCTTTGTGTTGGCCACGGCACTGATTAATTTTTTAATTAGTCTTATAACTTCCTTTTTGAAATATATGTTACCAAATAGTAACTACAGATTACCAGCAAGCTACTATTCACTTAGAGTGTTACCAGGGCCTGCGAGTTAAGACAAAGCTGCTTAGCGTGTCACGAAAGGTCATTACAATGAGCTTCTACCTATTCACTGGAGCCTCATCTCTGGATACTTTGCTTTCAAATTACACTTCAGCAATATCGATGTGGTAACAGTTTCTAAACTGTACACGCCTTATTTTCACAACACCGTGGCTCCACCTAGCCTGTGTCTTCGTCCAGGATAACTTTTCCTTACCAGTAACAACCTTTACATAAATCTTATATAAAGAAGTGATGTATGTAAATAACTGCTCAATACACATTAGTTATTATTTTGTCATCATTTTATACGATTAAGATTTGTTAAAAATCTCAAGCTAAACTTTCTACCTTTATGTGATGCTTATCTTGGAAGCACATTAAGAATCATATTTACTGTTAGTATTTTAAAGTGTTATCAGATTACTCTATATAATTCATGGTATAGTGTTAAAAAAAAACACAGAAAAAAAAGAGAGTATTGGTTCCAGAAAGAAAAAAGTTCCAATCCCAACACTGCTTAATTATCCAGATTGTCCTTTCCCATCCCCTATGCTCCAGTCACATAACCCCCACTGATATCCCAACATACACCCTCTTTTGCTGCCTTGACCAAGCCATTTTATCTACTAATTCCCAAACTTCCAACGTTCAAATCTTATCTTTTCTTCGAGGTACAACTTAATAGCTGCCTTTCTATGCTGTCTTTGCGGATTCCTGCCACCCACTCCCTAAAAAAAATTATTTGAATGTAATTTCTCTCCTGAATGGAGCAATGCATTTAATGAACCTCACTGTTCATACCTTATATTAATTTAAATATACATCTTGACTTTCAGATACGAAGAAATGGGAAGTGTAGTCTCAACAGTGTTCATTTCCAAACCGGGCCTTGTATGCAGCAGGCGCTTACTGAATGCTGCTAAATGAGAAATGAGTGGTAGAGATGGAAGCCACGGGTGTTGTTTTATTTTAGTTTCAGTTTTCGTTTTACTCGCCCAGCTGGTCAGAACACAATTTAAATGTGAACTTCACGTGGAAGGAAATAGACTTCAGCGCAGAGAAATTCCTATTCACCTCAGTCCTTCACAAAGATTCCCCCAAGCTGCGATCCCTCTGTAGGCAATTTCGTGTCAATACATATGCAGGAGGCTAAGGGCAACTCAGGGGAGATGAGCTTCCATCCCCTAGGGGCGCAGAGCAGGATGTGACCTCTGTCAATATCCTACGTGGTTTTTATTGTTATTTGAGGAAATTTCACCAAGGTATTTCAGATCATCTGAGTTATTTCTTTGAAATATTTTCTGTTTTAGCTCTGTTATTTTCCACTCTATGTCATTTACTTTTATTATTTTATCCACCTTTTATACATTGCAGATCAAATTGTAGCAATAATAAGGAAATCTATTTATTTGGACCTGGAGGCAATATTTTGAATATATATTCTTTTCTAGTAGACCCTAACCATATAGGCTTTTCCTAGAACTGGTTTTATTAGATTTCTTGGAAGAAAGCAGAAAAGATTTGCTGGATTACATCTCTAACTCATGATCAGACAGAGAGCAGTCACGGGTGCTTTCAAACGATGAATGCACGCAGAAAGCTCATTTAATGGCTTTCCTGAGACTTATATATACATTCCGCATGGTTTTTAACTGATATCTGAAATGACAATTTCTTCTTATTCAAATAGACAACCTTTGAATATTTCAGCCATTTGTTTTTATCTCTGAAAAAAATCAAATATTAATAGTGCACGAGTATACACAGATTTCACTCACGCATGAAAGCATCGGTATCCTGCGACAACCTGGTGAAGAAGGGTCCCACCGTATTATTTTCCCAGGCTTACAAAGCTTCACAAGTATTAAGTGACTTCTCCCAAATTATGGCTACTTATGGATGCAGTAAAAGCAGACCCCAATTTTGTGAATTTCAACCCATGTTTCTTTAAATCACACAGTCCAAAAGGTAGCCATCTTAGGAAATTGGGAAAAATATAGTGCCTTGTTCCCCAGTGTCTCAAGCCCCTCTCTAAGGATTTGATCTAATAATAAAAAAGATAGATTTCTGTTTATGAGTTGTTAATTAGGTATGAGTGGCCTTTGTCTTTTTGAACACAGACTGTTTATCAAGTATTATTATACGTACAACTATTGGTATTAACTAGATTTTAAGGTGCTTTGATTGTTCTGCAATACCAATGTATGAAAATCCAGACTTCTCACAGTCTATTCAGTAATTGACTCCAACCTCCTTGGATTGGCTGAGCCATCTCCAGCCCCACTCTCCCCACTTCATTGCCCTCAAACCCACACAAGCCAGATTGCAGCCACACCAAACCTGCTGTGGTACCAGCACCCAAAAAATTCACTAACTGTAGAATAAAATGTGTTTACCTTTGTCAAAACTCATCAAATTATGCATATAAAAAATTGTGTATTTTGTTGTAGGTAAAATTAAACCTCAATAAAATCTGCTGAAAAAGAGGAAAATAATAGTTACTGTTACGTAAGCGTTCACAAAATATTTCCATACGTATAGAAAAGGTTGAGAATGATTTATATTTCTTGGAAATCTCTTAAAGAGAAACTCAAAAAATTCTAACATTAGGATCACTCCTCATTGGGGCCCCTCTGAGCCGTGTCCATACCCCTAGCCTCGCTCTTCATTGTGTTATTGTTTTGCACGTCTTCCCCAATAGCTGTCATCTTACATGCAGATTCATTTCTGTACCTAAGCATCTAGTACAATGCCTGCTCACAGAAGGTGCTCAATATAGGAGCTGAATGGATGAATTATTAAGAATAAGTATTCAAATAATAGAATTGCATAATCAGAAAGAATTTTAAAGATGGAGACAAGTCTCTAATACTTGTACAGTCTCAACTGGATGGATGAATATGGTTTAAAGAAGATATTATTTATGAAAAAGAGGCAAAGAAAAAGGATAGAGGAGGAAATATGAGCTTCAGTGAATATAAATTAGTTATTGAGACTTTGGCTTCCATATCTTCGGGACAAAAATATATGCTCCATGGTGGAGGGCATTGAGGATTGGGGTAGAGTATAGAACAATGGCATTTCTTCCAACTGGAAATCTATGCATTGCTGGTTTAGGTGACAATAGAAAAAAATAGGAAATTAACGGAACATGGGAATTATTTTTATTTGTCACTTGGATTGAAATTCAAGAATTCTGTGATATCTCCTTGTCAGTAGGTCAGGAACATTTATTGAAGGCCTGCTGTGTTGGGAACACTCTATTAGCTACTGTAAATTGGCTCATTTACATATTTATCAGAAATTGAGGGTATCATGCCCTTTTCTATTAGTAAGACAAATTATTTAATTCATGGCCTCAGAGAACCACTACTTCAAACCCCAAATATGAGAAGTCAGTTTGTATTTATTAAATAAATATTCTCTGTTGGAATAGAATATGAAAAAACAAGAAAATTTTCTGCCTAAATGGACTATAAGGTGAATTTCTATGAAACAGCTGGAGAAAATAAAATATACAGTTGAGTTTCTGAGTTGTTTGGCACAGGTAAATGCTTTTGATATGTAGAGAATGGAAAAGCCTACTGTAAGCAGGGGGTCATCAAAAAGATTCATGGAGGAGGGGAGAAATTGAATCAACTTTTGCTGTGCTCCTATTGTGTACCAGTTATTATACTAGACAATTTATGTACATTAGTTAATTGCATATTAATTTTATAATTAAAATTATCTTATGAAATGAATATCTCATTTTTACAGGAAATAAAACTGGGAGTCAGAAGTTTAAATAAATTTTCTATCATTATTTAGCTAGTACCAGAGGAACTAGTACCAGAATTTGAATATGGATCTATTTTCTACCTGGAGACTATTTTCAATTCTCTGACTAAACAGCCATTGGACTGAAAAATAGGACCTCAGATCTGGGGAGATTTAAGGAAGCAAAAATATTTTTTTTAATTAGTAAAGAGAGAAATTGTACTAATGGCTGGGTGTGAACAGTGTTGAAAATGAGATTCCATAGGAAGGATGGGGTCTTTAGAGGAGACATCTAGGGCTCCAGACTGAAAAAAATGGATTGAATGTTATAAGCATTAGGAAACTGGAAGTTCTTAATCCAGAGAGATGATAAACTGACCCGGCCAAAGCACTCAGACTTAGTCGAGTCAGCACCAGTGGATTGCTTCTCTGTCTAATCGAAGGGAAATAAAACTATTTAAGCCATCAGCTAAGTGTTTCCCACTATAAATTACATAAGCCTAATTGGAAAAGATCATCGGTGTCATTGGTTTATGGTTGCTCCTGTAGTTTCCTGATCATAGGAGTTTAACTTTCTCTTTTCCTGGAATGAGGGATTTCATCTTTGATGGAAAAGATCCAGAGGACCTTTGACTCCCAATTTAAATAGCCCCAAACTGGTGACCATTCATTGTTGGTGGACATGTAGCCACCTTCACAATGGGACACTTCACAGTCACTCTCAATGGGGAACTCAGCTTACTCGGGGTGGGAGAGGAGAAATCAGATTGCACGGTACTCGGCGGGCTGAGCACAGCGTCGTGCCCCAGCTGTCATCCTCAAGAAGACTGGGGTGAGGCACCAGTGTGTACCCGGAGACCGAGTTCTCTATTAGCCAGATGGAAGTTCAAGCTGTTGCCAGAACTTGCTGTCTTAAACTTACACTGTGCAATGATGCACTGCTAGACAAAGAAATATGGATCATCAGCACAACCCTTGAGAGCTGAACAGACCAAGTTGATATGGATGCAACTCCATTTTCCAGGGTACGATAAACTTCTAGCAATAGTTTATGAGGCCACGACCAGCCATCGTTATCATGTGTCTGGCCCCCCTCAGTTTCACTGGAGCAGTTTCTGAGTAGGTTGGCAAGGCAGATTCCTAGCTATAAGATCCTGGATGGCAGCCAGGCAATTGAAACTGCACATCCTGGATCTGGCATTAGAGTCACACTGACAACGGTAGGGGACAGGGGCAGCTTCTATAGAGAAAATAGAACCAGGCACATCTGATTGCAAAGCGGGGCAGAGGGCAGAGGGACACACGATGTGCAGAGCAGTGAAGGAGCGGCTGGTTTCTGGGAGGCACGGCTGCGGGAGGACCAGCCTGGTGGGGGACTTTCGCTGAGTGGAAGAACATTCTGCCTTTGTGGAGCTCAGGGAGCCAGGACTGAAATTGTGCTGCCTGGAGCCACTGCATTCTCCTTCGGAGCCCAGGGAGGTCTTTTTGACTCCCCCTTCTCCCTCCCCCACCCACGGTACAAACAGGTGGTAAAGGAGTTGTAAGTGCCTCTCAGAATGAAAAATAAAATCTTGGGAGGGTGGAGGCTGAGCTGTAGGCAGTTCTTATTCCACCAGACCATCTTCTCCTCCATTCTCTTCAGCTCTCCCCCTTCTGCTCAACTGCCCCTCTCTATGAATATATCCGCTCCTTTCTTTTAGCCCACTCATAGTTCCAGAATTTTCTGATCAACTCCTATTCTTCAGCTCCGATCAGTGTCTCTCACATCTATAATTTCAGTCTTTTTCTTTTGTATTTTATTTGGATATATTTCAGACAAAAACGTTGCAAGAATAGTACAAAGAACTCTTGGATACTCTTTACTCAGATTATTCAAATGTTAGCATTTTACCACATTTGCTTTTTGCTTCAGTCTTCTCTCCCTCTCTCTCTCTGTCTCTGTGTGTATAGCTCTTTCACACACACATATACCCACTTATATATTTTTTCCGAACCATTTAAAGATAAGTCGCAGACAAGATGTTCCTTTATCTTTAATATTTCAGTGTGAGTTTTCAAAAGTAAAAAAAATATTTTTCATGAACATCATACAACTATTCCTATGAGGAAATTAATGATGCAATTCTATTTTGTAATCAACAGACCTTATTCAGATCTCACCAGTTGAAGAGCATAGGCCAGTTATTTTGTAGACTCTCTCTCAATTTGGATTTCTCTGATGTTCCTTTTGAATATTCATGTTTTGGCAGGAGTACAACAGAGGTGATGCTGAGTTCTCCCTGGTCCAGGCCCCCAGACGCGCAGACTGGTGGTCAGTCTCGTTACCGGCAACGATAACTTCAGTCTTAACTTCCTTTACCAGACCCATGGCCCAGCTGACAGCAACATTCCTGGACAACCCAGTCGAAGGTAGACTCCCATTCATGCTGCACAGGTATTATCTACGATGGTAACGTACTACATCTTTTTTATAGCACTCATTACTGGTTGAAATTCTCCATTTATTCACTCTGTATTAGGGACCTTCATGTCTGGCTGACTGCTGTATCCAGAGTGCCTGAAACACGGCATCATTCACAGCAGGTACCAATACATCATCCTGGAGTGGACACCCCCGGCCACCCGGCTCAGGGGATCATGAACCCAGGCTTGCCTTCACCTCTTCCTCTCTGCACTCCCAGCCCTATCAACACAGTTTTACGATCATTCTGGGAACAAGACATGAAATTTCACACCATCCCTGAGTTTTAAGTTATTCTGCTGCCTGGAGTGATATTTCTCGTTTAACTGCTTGGCAAAGCCCCACTCACTTTTCAAGTTATAGTGCAAATGTCACTTCCTCTGTGAAGTCATCCCTAACTCCACAGGGAGAAATAATTTCCCTCATCTGTGATCCCATAACAGTTTATACATAATTAGAGTCTAGCATGGAGCCCGCAACACACCGCTTAATAGTTAAGTGTCTTCTGAGTTCCTAAGGGTCGGGGTTATTTTATATCTCCAACTTCAGGCAAAACATAGTAAATGGTCAATTTTTTCTTTTTTTTCCAAATGAAACATCCACCCAGAAAGTCAGCAAGAAGCTTATCCAGCTTTTATGTGTGTTCTTCACAGCAGCTAGACCAACTGTCTACTTCTAGAGTTTGATAGAATGAAAGGCCTAAACAGGAAATTCCAAATTAGCCATTTTTGGGCTTAAGGTTTCAAAAATGGCCCATGAGCAGCACTCATGTTTGAGTGCTATTTATTTTGAGCTAAAGTGCTAATGGATTAAATAGCATATTTGGCTTTTGGCAGGGCGGAATGCCTTGACCTCAAAACAAAGCTAATAGGGAACCTTCTGGAAGAGGAATGAGCTGCCTTAAAAAAAAATAATAATAAAGAAAAAGAAACCTCAAGGATACCATGAATTCTGTGTCTGCATAAACTCAGGAATACGCACATGCCCATGTTAGGTCACCACAACTCTTCCAAGGATAACAACACAGTAAAAAGAAATCAAAGAGGATACAGAATAGACTACAAAGTGATAATATTTTTTATTCCTTTTGTTCCTTTGTACCTTGTCCTGTCCTGAGATTTGCTCTGGCAATGATGGAGAAGTAGTTCTCAGGTAAAGCCCATCCATGCTGGTAGCGTGTGGGGTGTTCAGGAACGTCGGTTTACGTACATTGCCACATGGACCAGGCAGGGGTCATAGGTATGAGTGAGAGGATGCCGTGGCTGATGAACCACTATGTTTAGAGCTAAGATATAGTTGACCCCAGTGTGTGTTGAAAACCTCCAGGTCTGCTGTTGACTTCAAGCAACCAACCTATCAGACAACAGGAATTTGCTCCTTGGGCCTTTGTGGTCACATGGTCTTGGTTTAGGAGCTCCTCCCCGTTGATTTGTGTTTGAATCATATTTCCTTCTCATACCTTATCATCAGAGCCTAGTTTTACCAGTCTCCTTCCCCTGAAAGCTAAGGATGCTTTCCCTCCTTATGGGAGAGGGGGGAGGTACTGACCATGTTGGGGTGTTGGAGTGTAATCTGTTAGTGATGCCTGAGTGGAGAAGAGGGAGAGGCAGAGCCATGCTACAGATAACCAAGATGGCTGTGAAGAGCACGTGACTTCACTTACACCTGTTTACCCTCTTGAAAAGAAAGAAAACTATCATGTAGCAATGATCTATAACTCATTGTGCTCACTTTCCCACTAGGGGACTCAATCCGGTGTCCAAACATGTTTTGATAATTTAAAAGTATATTATCTCTTGTTGATTTATTATAGCTACAGTAAACTGAACACTGTTCCCCTCATCCCATCAGCCTCCCGTTCAGGAGGGATCAGGGATCAGTAACCACTTCTAAAAACACCAATCAATTGAATCAAAACAAACCCTAACGTACTACACAGCTGCTACAGACAATTCCAGATCTGTCCTCTTCATCCTGAGGACCTTTTATTCTAGAAAAGACCATCTTCTGAATAGAAACCCACTGCATACATCCCACCTCATGTGATAGGCTGGGACCTAGGGTCAGTTGCTTACTTTGAAACAGAAATGCAAAGTTTAGAAAAATGAATTTAAAATTAGCTTGTAAAAGAATCATTGTCTATAAAAAAATGAGTGCCATTTTTTTTTTTTGGTGAGGAAGATCAGTCCTGAGCTAACATCCAATGCTGATCCTCTTCTTTTTTGCCAAGGAAGACTGGCCCTGGGCTAACATCCGTGCCCATCTTCCTCTACTTTATATGGGCTGCCGCCACAGCACGGCTTGACAAGTGGCATCTGTGTGCGCCCGGGATCGAGGCCCCTGAGCCCCAGGCCGCAGAAGGGGAACACGCGCACTTAACCGCTTGCGCCACTGGGCAGGCCCGTGAGTGTCATTTTTAATTGCGTAGAAAATTGTGTGAGCTGGCAAACACACCCAGGGAGTGAAAGGTGTTCTCAATTGGCGGCTATGGGAATGTTTGTTTGGTAGAGATGTAAAGGAAGCTGACCTGTGGGCATACACCTCCAGCTTCACAACATCAGGAAACACTGAACACTCCCATCTTGCGTCAGTGATAAACAGGGGAGAAAGACATTTGGGAAACTTTGTATACACCTGTGATGACCCTCTGAGTCGGACTTATTCCTGTAGAATTAGGAAGAGGCTGAAAACTCAGTGAGCTGGGACCATGTGTATGGCTGTATGGGACTAGTGCACACCCTCCAAGCTGGGACATCACATCAACACATGTGTGTTCACAAATGCCAGTACCACACGGAGAAGGACAAGCATCCTTCCCTTTCGCTGACAGGGGCATAAGAAAGGCAACAGGCTTCCAGGACTCCAAAGAGGTCCACGTGACAGAGGAGCAAGACAACTTTTACAATGGCAAGAGGATTCTATTTTATGAAATAATATTCATGATAATAAAATGACAAAACACTTCATTTTTAAAATTACATATTTCCTTGTTCTTCTCTACATAGTTTTATTTCTTTGCATCCAGAGCTGGTTATTTAATCCTCTTATAATTTCTTCGCTGTTTCTCACTCACCATCTCTTTCCCCCTCTCCTTCTTCCTCTTTCAACCTGTGGTGAAAGAGTCCCCACACTAAGAAGAGCCCACGCATAAGAATTTTTTGGAAATATTCACACCGATTGCTACAGCTATTTTATAATGAATGGCATTTCTCATTTTGTATAAGATTAAGATTTTTTACAAAATATTTATTTAAAATCAGAATTATTGGCTTTTTCTTTAGGTGATATGTGAAAATAATGGGTTCATTTCTCTTTAGAGGAGGTCAGAATTTATCTCATTCCTAATGGAACATCCCATTGCCCTGACTCATCTTGAGATGCCTCCTTTCTCCAAATGTTTAATATTAAAAACAACCAAAGATTGATACTGCCTTGCAGTATTATGCTGTAAACTTTCTAAACTTTTCTTGATGAAGTGGTTACAACTCTCCTCTAGATAACTAAATGTAATGTAAGATCTGCAATTTATCCAGGACTGGGAAAACATCGCAATAAAGGACATTGTTGGGGCAATGAAAAAAATTTGATTATTGATTGTGAATTAGATAGTGGTTTTGCATTATTGTTAAATTTCTTGATTTGGATAATTGCACAGTGACGGTGTAAGAGAACATTCTTTCTCTCAGGAAAAATACACTGAAGTATTCAGAGGTGCAGAGACATGTTGTCTTCAACTTGTTACCAAATGGTTCAGAAAAGAAAAACAAAACTATATATAGCTCCCCCCACACAGAAAAGTTCAGAATGCAGTGGGCGAAATGTAAACAATTGGTGAATCTGGGTAAATGGTACGAAATTTTTGTGCTATTCTTGCAACTCTTCTGTAAATTGAAATTATATCCTAATAAAAACTATAATTAAAAAAAGTACTCAGGAAGAAAGTCTTATTATTGATTGACTATTTTGATTATTAAATTTTAAAATTTTTTTCCTGGACATGCCTTCTTTCTTTTTAAATCATGTTTATAAATTAAATAAAAATGTAATTAAAACTCTGTAAAGATGATGTTTTTGTAGTTTTTTTTCCCTCCCCCAAAGATTGCATTTAAAAATAATATCCCTTTTAGAAAACAGCCCTCCTTTGCAGGAATTTCAATAAAAACATTTAGAAAGTAGAGGAATAAATAGCAAAATAATGTTTTGCTCACGAATATGCTTTGATTTTAGTCTTTTGTATCCATCCCGCTCTGCCTCTGCTGTGTGAAAAATACATGACTTTGTTGTCTGGGCTGTGCGTAATTGCAAATGATAAACAGAGTCTCTGATCTCTTGTGTCTTGACTCTGCAGGTATTTCTCTATTTTAAACAGTTCAGAAACCCACTCACAATTAAATGAACCTTCAGAAATCCTCCCCTGGTGGAAAAGAAATATCATCTTGTTCCAAATGATACAACCTCCAATAAAATTGTGTGTTCCATATTTAAAATACATTTATTAAACAGAAAAACACCCCAACGTGTAACAATTTTCCTCTTGCAGGAAATGCTGGGACCAGGGTTTGCTATCCATGAAATCACAACATTTGGATTCAAAATGCAAAACGAACCATTGGCGCTTAGGGGTGGGACGAGGTCCTGTAGGAGAAATAGCTGAACCCTCAAATCGGAATGCTTTTTCCTAACCTCAGATACCTCTCCTTGTTGCCTTGGTTGGTCTGCTCACAGGAATCTGCTTTCCTCTCACACCGGGTTGCTTCCTAGATCCCTCACAAATGCAGAGGCTCCATCAGCCCATTCAAGTGTTAGCTTCAGGCTTTATATAACTCACACTGATCTATGTTGTTTTGTTCAGAAAAATAAGTTGACACACTCGCAGGACCCGCCACATGTAAATACCACCTTTTCCAGGCCTGGTAACCTCTTTTTTTTTTTGTTGCTTCTTGCTTTACTGTTTGTCTTCAAGCCCTAAATAATATCTTACAAGCAGCAGGACTGCAGTGAAAGCTATTAATGACCCTGGGGGGAAGGAGTTAGCGACTGAACATGGAGACCTAGTGTTTTCTTTCTTTTTCTTTCCTTTCTCTCCTCACCCTCCCCTCTCCCTTTCTCTCTCTCTCTCTTTTTTTTTTTTTTTTTTTTTTTAAGAAATCCACCTTGTCTGCTCAAATTCCTAATCATTTCAACGTTCAGTAAAGGCTTCTGCTCCTTGCATACCCTTCTTATTTCAAAGGGAGACCATCTTAACTGAAAGAGAAAGTTTATTCAGGTGGCATGAATCAAACAAGCCCCCAGCGAGGCAAAGGGGAGCCGCAGACAGCAGCCGCTGTGTCCCTCTCAGTGCCTCCATCCTAAAGAAGCATAACAAAACCCCAGAAAAACAGGCTGCCAGTAATCTCCTTGCCTTAGCCAGGAACAGGGGTGACGGCAAGCTGCCCTCTCATTATAGTATTTGGTCTCAAGGTTAGAATTAGACCCTTAGGGTAAGGAGCTGTCAATTAGAGATAACTCCAACCAATGCCTTCTGAAAGCTAGACTTATCTCCTAGCAACCCCTGCATTCAGGGCACAGCCCTCAGCTCTGCTAGCAGCTCAAGAGTCATCTTGAAGACAGTGAAATAACCTTTTCAATTTGAGCAGATGCATAAAGAGTTCTGCTTCCTCTGTCCTCCATGGAGTCTGGGTGACATTTGACTGGAAATGGGTTTGAATCTGGAAAGAATTAAGATTTTCTTGTTTTCCAGTTGCAGATGTTTCAAAGGGAAGATTTAATAGAAGTATCTGGCCCAACAATCAGAAAATCTAAATTCAATCTGAGGCTGGATACCTTTGGCTTCCAGATAGGATTCTGTCATGTTTATGTATAAGCGGACAGAATCTTCCCTCATATCGCCTATTTTATGCTGAGGAGGAATTTGCCAACAGTGGAGGGTGGAGTGGCTATGGTTACCACAGGAACTCTGCCTTCCCTTTGTCCAGTATGGCAGGGCATATAGAAAGCCGACAAGCATAAATCCTATTAAGAAAAGCACAGGGTTATGCACCATTGATGTAGGGAACATCACAGAATTTACTACTCGAATATATAGTTGGTGCAAAAAAAATCACATACGTTCCTTGGAGTTGTCTATTCATTAGACTTGGGCATCATGTTGTTGATTTTTCTAATCTGAAGCAGAGTGGGGATGACAAAATACTGGGAGGTTACTAGGGGGAGGGGGAAAAAGCCAGCCTTTGATTTTCCACTGGTAGCGACAATAACAAAGGGATACCTCAGAAATGTTGTAAAAATAGCAGATGCAAAATACTGAGCCTGCTGCGGGGTGTAAATTAGGCACTCCTCTTGGAATTAAAGATTTGGCTTAACAAAGCCTTTTTGTGGGATAACAGCCTCCTGTGCTGCCAGTGCAAACCCACCCGGAGCACTGGCCATTTGTTCAGAAAGCTCCTCCCAGGACTCACCTCTCAGTCACTTCCAGAGGCAGCCCTGCTTCTGCTGCTGTGAAATTGTGGGATCGTTTGTGATGCTTATATCCGCACCTACATGTGTGCTGCAATTTATCAAGGAAGTAATTATATATATATATGTGAATTTAAATCATTATCAGGTAAATTGGGGACAATAATCAGATAACCAAGAAACAAACAAAATCAATGCCACATGGGCTGACTGATGTGTCTTTGGTGGGAGAACAAAGCTGCATTCTGGAGAAAGTCAGTCTTGGAGCACAAGTGTGCAAAATAGCTGTCACGTTGGTAGCTGTGAGTTTATGGACCAGGAGATTGGTTCTTTATTAGGCAGCATGATAAACAAGAATTCTGCCCCCTCCAACCTGCACAGCTTTGCAGTGGATTTATTTCCCCCTCCCTAAGTCCCTGCGTGCAGATGAATTGCTCATTAAGCTCAGATGCACTGGTTTTTGTGTCACCACTCGTCAACACCACCACACAGGGAGGCTTTCTTGAAAGAGAGAGGGAAAGGCTTGAGGAACTTTGAATGAATCTTTTTTGTGTGTGTCCATGAATGGGACGAATGTAGAGTTCTGCTTTGATTTATTTCAAAAATTAAAAAAAAAAATTGGCAAATATATCACAAAATATCCAATACGTTAAAATCAAGTTACGTGTAATTTGTAGAAATTAACCTTTTCTCAATGTGGGGAAGAAGGTGGATGCAGCTTTATGAATTGTTTCACAGGTGGACACACCCTAGGTTATTTTCCTTGTGGTAATTTCACATCAAAAATATTTAAATCTAAGCCATTATAAATATACACACTGTTAGAACATTTTTACAAATACTGCTGTTATTGATACTGTTTTTAAACCTCAAGTTCTCTCTAGCATGGGGAATATTCCTGCATTAACCTAAATACAGCAACAAAAAATTGACTTAAAAGAAAAGAACCATCACTAGCAATCAGAATTTACTTTATTAAACAGCAGACCAGTAATCTCCCCAGGACCCTGGTAGACTGTCACTGTTGGTTCCCTAGGAGACGACTGAAGTTAACCTCTACACTGCTGGATGAATTGAATCAACTCTCTGAGCATCATCATGAGGCCCACAGGCCGGCCTATGGCTCATTAATCTGTGGCCAGGAGCCTCAATTTCAAAGCGCTTTTGGTCATTAAAAAGGGTCAAAGATCAGGTTATATCTAGATGTAAATTTGACTCGTCCTGGTCTCTTTGGGTACCTTGCCTTATTACGTCTTTATGATTTGCTGTTGCGTATACGTGAATGCATCTCTAGTTGAGGGTGGTCAGTACATGATAGCTCTGTCCTACCCAGTCCTGTCGAAGAAACTGACGTCTCCTGACTTCAACGACATAGAGGACCAGATTATATTTTCAGAACTGCCTATATTTCCAAAACTGAGTTGAGGAAATGCAATATTTCACTTTTTGTATATTTTTATTAAAAAAAATGCCACTTTGAAAAAATATGAATTACTTTCTAATCATGTATACATCCTTTGATACATGTGTGTATATATATATATCATCATCATAAAGTAATATTTCTTTATATGCTCTGCTGACAGTTCTCAACAGACATGTGTTGGGGAAAGGTAAAGATACAGTGCAGCATCAGTCCAAGGGTGAGAAGACCAAATTCCCCCCTGGCTCTGTGTTTGCTAAATGACCTTGAATAAGTCACAGCTTCTGGAGCCTCAGTTTCTGCATCTGAACAAAGGGAGGCTCAATTGAAGAGAAGTATTTGAAAGGGATTATGAACTTGAAACTCTTATGTAAATATGGGCCATTATTTTCACACTTTTATGTCAGATTTGCAAAACATTAAAAGAATATATATCTCAATATTATTCAATAGCATTGCCAATCCTAAAAAAGCTGTGTTTAGTTGGTTTTATTGTCACAGTTTCCTTTCTGCCTTCCCCTGCATTGCCCTCCAGCAATCAGACAAGCATCTCTTACTGACCACACTTAATTGAAATAATTTTCTACATTTGCAAATGTTAATGATCTGTATGTTGTTTGATTTTTCCTTGTCCAAGGAAGGTACCTGAGATAATTCATAATTATGTCAGACCATACTTTTTATATTTTGCGTGCTGAACCATGAGCCCTACCTTTTTTCTCCTCTACCATCGTCCTTGCATTATTAGAGTTATTCATGTTTGTGTTGACAACGTTTTCTTAACTTTATAGGATGTTACTCATCGGAAGAGCTATTTCTACTGCCAGCAACAGCAGTTGGAGATTGAAAAGCTATAATAAACTGGGGAAATATAACAAAGGAAGATGTTTATCCCCAGACAGGATCTATGATAAGATGCACATCTCTTACCTATGGGCTTCCTCTTTAAATGCACTTATGCATTTAAACTAAATTTTGTTCCTGGTTCCTAATTCCTAATTTCTAGGAGAGAATTCTGCTCCAGAAATGCTTCTATTAGTCAAAGCCATGAAGCCATGGAAAAATATAGTTCAAAGAATCAGGCCAGGTAAAATGACTGTTCTCTTCTGAGAAGCATACAAAGACTCAATTATAAAGGCGTTGGCCTACTTTCATTCGCTATTTTATTCTTTTGGCGGTTTCTATTGGAAAGAAACTGAAGTTGAAATGTGTGTGTGTGTGTGTACACAAATATACATGCATGCATGACAGAGAGCGCACATGCACACACAGGCATACACACACACAGAAACTAAGAGCTGGCAGGTTTACAGAATGCTAGAGTAACAAAACTTCCTTGAAAGTTGAAATCAATCATCTAAATCTGATTCTACCATATTTACATATTTCCACAGGGAGAGCACCATATTTTAGTTTCTCCTTTCACCATGTGATCAAACAATAAGCTATTCCTAAGCATGACCAAAGTGGGTACTATATTTGTGCACTAAAGCATTATGCACCCGTGTGATGGTGTGAAGGAGACAGAAACGTTAACTAGATGTCTCTCTGCCTTGTATAATACCTAAGCTGATGAGCCAAAGCCATTAAAGAAAAGCCTTGGTTGTCATATATCACCCAGGCTTTGAACTTACCAATGCATTCGATATTTCAGAGATTTATTCATGAAAGTCAATCCTGGATTTGAATTAAGAATGGGTGAGGGGGCTGCTGACTCAAGGAGCCTGCAGCACCCGGTGGCCCACTGCTAGGCAACAGCCCATCCCCAGCACAGCTAACATACAGACCACAAAATGAATGACCTCATCTACAAATCAGCTATTTGATATGCAGATCGAACCACAGGCCTCTTCAATAACACAGCACTTCTCCTGCAGCAGGTGCACCGAAGAAGTGAGTGGCCTTTCCTCATTTCAAAAGCTGGGCTGCCTTACTCTCTCCCTCTGGCCCTTAACAATTTCTGAAGCACTATTATCTTCATTTTTTATTTAGATGGTCCATTTACAGAATCAGGGTTCATCCCTTGCTCTTGATTCAGAAGCCTAAACTTAAGCCTAGACATGAAGCAGGATTTAAAAGCCATAGGAGCAATCGAGGAAGGATAACATCCAGACTCTTCTAAATAGAAAATAGAACCAAACAAAAATACTGGCAAGTCTAGCGACGGCACTGTTGTACGCACTCTCCCACACCTCACATTTCTAATGACGTATGTCTCCTTGTAAACAGTTATTGATGCCTATAGCAGAAATGGAATTTGCTTTTCCATTTGTGCTGGAAGTAGCAATGTAAGTAGAGGATGAAATGAAAATATCCCCCTCAATTCTTTATTAACAGCTTTCTTTTGTCGTCACAATTGCATTCAGCACAGTGGTGCGGACATCTCTGATCAGAATTATGGCTTGCTGGGTCGTAGGACGAAGGCATTTTTTAGACAACAAGTAAAAAAAATAAACAGTTTATTCCACCCCCCACTCCCTACTCCCCAGACTTCACACCAGTGGTGAGATCCTGCCTGTGCTTCATACAGCCGGAAAGTGCAATGTAATATAATTTATATTGTCTGTGGTTGCAGGTTAGGTCCTGAAAGTCATAAACTATTACAGTTTTACGGCTCTGCTGCAGCTATTAACTAAATGAAAGAGTTATTCATTTGAAATCTGGAATCTGTGCAATGCCCAAGCTTAAATTCATCAAGATCTACTAGGGAAAAATATGTGGAAATATTAAAGATAAAAGATTATACACAGTGCAGCTAGGGAGTAGGGTAGGAGGGGGTGTGGAAAGCAACCTTGCAGAGCTAGAATGTTATTACACAGGGAGTATTTGTAGAATTTCTAACCTACATTTATTTTTACATTCCTAGAGGGTCTCATGTTCTAATCTTGGAGTTGAATCGCAAGAGTTGGTTTGGATTGGTTTGTGTATATGTTGTGAATCAAGTAAAAAGACTATATTTATCTGACCTATTTCCACACATACCAGAGATGAGTGTGCGTGTGTGTGTGTGTGTATGTGTTTAGAAATAGATGTAGAAAGGAGAGACAGAAGGATAGGGGAGTGAAATTGTGAATATTTGGATTTGGCATAAAAATTTGCACTGCTTCATCATGAGTTTATTTTCTTTTTAGTTGTTTATAAATTTATCTATTTTCTGGGCCTATGATTTTGTCTTTTTTAGAATTAAATGTGAATAAGTCACAAAAATGTGTATTTTGCTGTTTTTGTGGGTAGGGGGCACATGGGCAGCATTTTGCTCAACACACTGACATCTGATATATTTTAAAATCTCCCTCAGCTTTGGAGAGATCTTTGCATCAAGAGTCATAGATGTTGCTGGTAAAACCCACAGTTTGGGGTTTTACTTTAACAAACAAACAAAAAGTGAGTGAAGCTTGGAAAGAGTGGAGAATGGAGACTGAGATCCTGTGGAGTTTCCTTTTTATCCATCAACCCAAGGAGTGCAGAAAGTGTTGCTTTAACTTGCACTCAAATGAAGAGCATGTGAGGCCATTTTCAGATGATGACCACTACCCTTTGTTACCAACTGGATGCTTCTGTCCCCACCTCCAATTCCTATGTTGAAGCTGTAAGCCCCAATGTGGCTGTATTTGGAGATGGTGCCCCCAAGGAAGTAATTGAGGTTAAATGAGGTCATGAAGATGGGGCCCTGGTCCAACAGGATTAGTGTCCTTATAAGAAGAGACACCTGAGAGTTTGCTCTGCCTCCCTCCACACACACACAGGAGGGAGACTACGTGAGCACACAGCCAGACAGCAGCCATCTGCAAGCCAAGAAGAGGCTCTCACCAGAAACCAGCCCTGCCAGTCCTTGATCTGTGACTTCCAGCCTCCAGAACTGTGAGAAAATAAGTTTCTGTTGTTTAAGCCCCCCCAGTCTGTGGTGTTAAGGCATCCCTAGAAGACTAATACATCCTCCTCATATGGACACATTTTTTTGCATAAGATCTGAAAAACAAAATTTTAACACTTACATGCAGTACATTGCACGATAACACTTCTGGGCAGTTGGAAAGTCAAGAAAGGAACTGAAACAAAACTGTATTTTGTGGATTTTTTTAAAAAGAGCAAAATGTTGAATTGTCCTTATCATAATAGGTATTATTTCAAATGCTCCAAAGCCACTTAAAAACAATATTAATAATAAATATCTGTGGCATATGTACTATGTTTACATTGCCCTTTAAGGCATCCTTTTAAGATCACAGTAGTATAAAGGAAAAATAGAGTCTTGGATCTCAAGGAGATGCCCTTTGAGTTGAGTTTAAAAAAATAAAAATAACTAAGAATAGACAGGATAGGAAAGAGCTAGAGTCACATTGAATATATGCCAGACATTTTCTTGGTATTTTATTTAACCTTACTAACTCTCAGAAATAAACATTGCTTTTGCCATTTTACAGGTAAAGAAAATGGAAGATCAGTGAGATGAAATAACTCACTCAAAGCCATCAATACAGTTGGAGGAGCCAGGATCCACACCCACACTTTCCTTACTTTAACATTCCACCAAGTGTCTGTCACGTGCTCCAGGTGTGCAGAGGAAGAAGAGAGTTTTTGCCATTTGGCTGTTCAGCTCCTCAGGACCTAGTTGGCTCCAGACAGATGTAGAGGAAGAAGCAGAACATTCTGTGTGACAAGAAAAGGATTGAACAAAAATGCAGGGTTGGAAAAAGCACAGAGTACGTGGAGAGTATTGAATAAATCAATTGGCGTGAATCATAAAAGGAATGCAGAGAGCATTTAGCCATACGTGGTGAAGGACCCGACTGCCAGGTCATGGAGTTTGCTCTGCGAAGGTTGGTGAGTCATTAGAATCTTTTGGAAACACAGCTACCTGGAAAGAGCATACTGGAACTTGCACTATTAACATAAATTTACCTTTCTCCAGGAGACAGGACATGTGCCTTATAGATTGGTGCCCAAGAAAAGCAGAGGTAGGGAGCATGCTGAATTATGGTTTATTTGCCTTGACTTTTACTGTACTTTTGATCTGATCTCGAGTGAGGTGCCATGGGCTCTTTACTAAGCCAAGCCATACCACATGTGTTGTTTCCTGAACGGTGTTCGTGCCTCTCTGAAAGCCCATGAGAATTAACACGTCTGTTCCAGGGGCAGGCGGTGCCTTCTCAAGGCAGAGACCAGGACTCTTCTCTGTAAACTCCTGACCTGCCCTAGTGTGCGCCATGTTGTACAGCAGGCGCTCAGTACAGGTCTATCGGTGAGGCTTGGGGGCATTGGAGCAGGGGCAGGGTGCTAAGCAACAGGGACAAATTATCTCTGCTTTCAGAAATGGGTGTTCAAACTTGGAAATCTCAAGTCAGTGCTCTGAGGATGAGGGCTGGGGTGAAGAAAGGAAGGAAGGGTCAGAACTCTGCGGAGACTGAGAATTCAATTGACTTCTTCAAAACCAAAAATCTTGTTTATCATTAACATACAGCCAAAGAATGGTTGAAAATTGATTCTAATCTGGATATCTTTGGGTCTTTAACACAAAAAGATATATTCATGTACATGTTTTATTTGAAATAGATTCTCGAGCCCAGGACCAAAACATTTTAGAGAATTACATTTATTTAAACAATGTCATTGTGTTGGTTAAAACAAGTAAAAGGAATGCACATTCCTGTATTCAGGCATAAGAGCAGAGAACATGAACATAAAAAGGGACAATGGACTGGACGAAAAGTGTGGCCATGAATTCTCGAAAGAAAAAGTCTTTTGCAGAATTGAACGATGCATGCTTTTTTCACACAGGTACGATATGTTCTATGTTCACTCCTCGCTTAACTACAGGTGAAGTTCAAGCTGAAAAGAAAGCAAAAAATGCACCCTATGCACATGTGTTCAGTGGGGTGTTGTGGTCTATACAATGTCCTAAAGTAAGGGTCTTGTTTTTAAAGCTAACCCAGCTAACTTCAAATAGGAGTGGCCTTTGACGAGGTCTTGACAAAATGCCCACGTGCTCACTGTGAGCATGATTGATCTACATGCTACATTTCTCCTCCCTCACTTATCCAGGAGAATGAGAGACATCTTGCTATATTTTTCTAAGCTTAAATTATTTTTTCAAATTTGGCACAATCCCAAAGCACATTTTTTGACAGCACTTTTCTCTCTTTTTTTCCTAAGCCCATGTGTATTTTAAGCAAATTCTCATCCATATGGTCCTCATTTCTGGTCTCTTAATTCATCTATATGTTGTTTTGTTTGTTATTTGATATCTTTTCCTTTAGGTTCATATTAAGGTTTGTATGCTTATTTGGGGAAAGGGTTTCATATTAAGGTTTGTATACTATTTTTTTTTGTTTGTTTCTTTCCAAAAAAAAAAAGCCTTATTTAGGCATATGGAAAATAGTTATGTGTTAATGGAGTTGAACATCTCTTCCTCCTCACCCCAAGTAGGAATAACATTCAGAGTGGATTCATGATGTGAGGTCTAGAAATGGGTAGTTGATGTACTGTATCTTATTCAATCCTCCCATGGACCCTGTAAAGAAGTCACCACATTCATTTCGCAGGTGGACCCTCAGAAAAGAGAGCATACCTGAGGTGTAAGACTATTCATATTTAGACTCATGACTTGGACCATTCAGCCTCCCAAGGCACTCTTCCCATTACATCCCGCTGCCTGGTACAGTATCTAATTTGGAAGTAAGGCAAGGATTATATGAATGTACATTTATTTATAGTCCAAATAAAATGTGCTATATTCTGCCTTCGGGGAGAGCTCAGGCAAAATCTTTGCTCCTCTCTGGAGAGTTATATTTTTTGACACTCTTGTTGGAAAGTCAGCTCCAACATCTCCTTCATTCTTTCTTCCTGGAGACTCTCAGTTTCCCATCAAAGGATCACCCATAACTTGATACTTGGCTCAATGGATCACTGGTATCCTGGAGACCCCATGGAACTGCAGGAAACTGGCACACAAATTAAGCCCCTTCCTTTCCTGGAAGTCTTGCTACCTGTTAAAAAATAATACAACTAAACTAAACCAAGAGTGGTCTTAAAGAGATGCTAAAATAAGTGGTATCTCAGTAATTGCTGCAGAAATCATGAGAGGCCAAGTTTTACACTTTCTCTCATGCTCTTGACAGAACAGGCTCTGGGTCCCCACATCTCAGTGTCTTTATCTGCGAAATGGGCATTATGCTATGTGCTAATGGTTCTGGTCACCAACTCCAATGTGTGGAGGTTTTCCCATACCACCAAGCAATTCTTGGACACCAGCTGGGTGTGCTACAATTCAACTCAATTCTGACACCATTTACCCATAGGTTAATGGCTCAGTCTTACTTCCCCTTCCCCCACCACTTCAGATGCCAATCGCAAGTCCAGATTGTTACCTGTGCTTCTGACCTACTGGCTATAGACCAGAGGTTTCAACAATCCCCTTCTTGAATTCCATTAATTTGGTAGAGTGACTCTCAGAACTCAGAGAAACATTTTACTTACTAGATCACAGGTTTATTATAAAAGGGTATAACTCAGGAACAGCCGGATGGAAGAGATGCACAGGGCAAGATGGGGGAAAGGGCGTGGAGCTTCCATGCTTTCTGAGTGCACCACCCTCCAAAAATCTCCACATGTTCACCAACCCAGAATCTCTCCGAACCCCGTCCTTTTGGGTTTTTGTGGAAACTTCATTACAAAGGCGTGATTCATCCAATCACTGGCCATTGGTTATTGATTAGACCTCCAGCTCCTCTCCTCTCTGGAGGTCAGGCAGATGGGACTGAAAGTTCCAACCCTCTAATCACATGGTTGGTTCTCCTGGCAACCAGCCTGCATCCTTAAGTAGAGTCCTAAAGTCACCCCATTAACATAAAAAAGATACCTTTAGCTCTTATCATTTAGGAAATTCCAAGGGTTTTAGGAGCTCTGTGCCAGAAATGGGATAAGACCATACTTTCTTATTATAAATCACAATATCATACGTGCTTTATTTTCCTTGCAACGGTGTTGTGAAATCAACTCAGGTAACACGAATGCCAAGTGCTGTCAGAGGTTGAGAGTGTAATGCGCATGTGAGTGGAGTTGTGGATGCTGCCTCAGAATTCTTACTGTCCCTTGGGCTTGTGGTTTTATGATGAGGCCTCACTGAAAAGTCATCCTGGGGCTCCAAACTGTGTGAATTTTTGGAGGGAAAAGTATTTCCACAAAGCTTTTTAAGGGCTTCCAAGGATATACTCTTGGGCACAGTAGGCTTTTGCTATAAGGAACCCCTTCTTTGCAGAGTTTCTTATTCTCATTAGGAGAGGCTGAGGGGACTGCCCATTTTTCAGATGAAACCAAGGTTCAAGCAAGGGAAGTGACATAATCTCCTGCCCTCCTGCTCCCCAGAGCTCTATGTATAGATAGACATACATTGATGGCACAGCAGAATGGACATATAAGTTCTGAAAAAGGTAATGTGACCATAACTGGCATCAAAAAATAATAATTATCTGACGAATAATTTGGAAATTATATTTAAGCTACAGCAGTGAGTAAAATAAGAATAATTGTAGTAAATAGTATTTATTGGGCTTAAGCTATGTGAAAAGCAATCTGCCAAATAGTTTGCATATGCTATCCTATGAATCCTTCCTACTCTACTTGGGTAGACGTTAATATCAGTTTCATGGATGGGGAAAGTGAGGCTCAGGGGTGAAGTAAGTGCTCATGCTCACAGAGCCAGTGAAGCGCTGGGTTTAGACTCAAATCTGACTCTATCCTGATCCCAACATCCTTGCACTTGGCTGCTGTGCCTTCTGCCTCTTCAGGGATGAGAACTGAAATTAGAAATGGAGATTTTACATCATAGCTGGGAATCAGGGCCACGCGTGAATTGCCTAAGTTACTGCTGCTGCCGAACATTCCAGTTACACACTTGCCATATTTCAAACATGAAAATGATTTGTGTAGGTTGGTTTACATAGGAGTGACGTTCCATAAAGGAAATATATTCCTTGATCTTTGATTTGCTTAACAAGCAGCTTTCAACTTTCAGTTTTATTAATTGCTCTAAAAACTTACAATTTAGGTAAAACTAATTACATTTGATTTTGTTCATTTGGTTAGCTCTCTTTTAATGTAAGTGAGATTGCAAACAATCACTCTCATCCATATGTGTCATATACAATATGACAATAGGAAATACCAGGGGACAACCATCCACTTCTTCAAAATTAAATCTAATTTGATTTCTAATGAAGGGTTTGCTCTTGCAAGAAATTGCCTTGACAAGTCTTTTCTTCCAGGAATCAATATATATTTTTTCTTGTTTCTTTTTAAAAACCAATTGTTAGCCTTCTGGCACCTTTTATACCTTCTACAACAAGGAATGACCAATGTTAATTATACCATGGGTGTTGCATGCTATGGAATTCACACTTTGATCAAAACAGACATGATATTTGTCACACCCGGGGGTGGCAAGATTTGGCATCCCGTTAATGGGATGGGTTGCAGTGGGGGTGGGGTCTAGGTTCAGAACAAGAGGTCATTGTGAGCTCTCACACTGTGACTAAGATTTTGAAGACAGTGACAGACATAGTCCTGAACACCCTAATTGGTAGAAGAGTGAATCAGAAATCAGAAATCCAAGAGGTGGCCGAGACCTAAGATACAAGGAAGAAATCAGATATCAAAATGGAAAATAGAAGATCAGCCCTGAGGAGCTCCATGAATTTCACCACCTAAAGCTCACTGAGCAGGTCTAGCCAGATCATAGTGGCTCTACCCACAGGGTGTCATCATCCCTGAGTGTCCTTTAGATGATCACGCAATACCTGACATAAATGGAAAATGTTTCACCATGCCACACCTGTTTGAGAGTAAAATGAAATCACATTTATAGGGAAAAAAGGCTTAGATTTACTAATCATACTCAAAATTTTGAGAACCCTGTCTTACTAAAGCCATCTTGCAGGAAGTCTCAGGGAACATAACATATCACACAAGGAAGCAAATGGCCTTCACCATCGTTATCGTCAACCTAATGGCACCTCTATCTGGTTCTTTCTGCATGCTGTGGTGTATGATTTTGGCAAGTTGGCTCAACTCTACCAGATTCACTTACCTTTTATTTAAATGATGGTAAACATTTCCCTTCAGGCAAGGCAGTTGGAGGGCTCTAAAGATAATAGTGTGTGTGAAGGGCCTGACACATAGCAGATGCATAAATTTTGATAGATTCCCTTCTCTCCGTCTTTCTCTTTGTTGACTTCTACCCCACGAAGTAGCTTCGAATCCATGAGAAAATGGAAGAGAGGGGCATTTGTCATTTCTGTGCTGTCCTCCTACCCCTCCTGGCAGAGAACTTTATAACACAGCTCTTAAGTTATTGCATGCTGTTACTTGAATGCCTTCAGCTTCTCATAGCCTCAGCAGACTGCAGCGAACCAAAAGATCCAAGTAGGCCAGAAACCGTAAAAAGAACTTCCTCTGCCTTTTCCATATCCGAGTATCAGAGAAGAGTCGTTAACAGATGGAACCTAACTGACAATTGCACATGAACCCAAGGTGATTTAGTCTCACATTCGTAGAGAAAACTTTTCGCCTCAATTTTCTGATAGTGGTACATGCGTTCCTGCCTTCCTCCAGTAACATGACTGAGCCCCGCATGGCCCAGAGTCTTTGCATCAGACACTAGCAGCAGCTGCCGCTGCAGATCAATGTTCCAGCAGGCTGCCCTGCGCCGGGAGTGGGACCAGACAAGCAGAGAAAGCTTGTCAGCTTTGATTACTCGCCCTATCCTGGTGCAAAGAAACAAGATGTGAAGAATGGCCTCTCAAGAACATTTGATCCAGCCTGCAAAATCACTGCAACTTTAACCCTTCCCTGCTGGAGATCCACGTATGGTCCTCAGAGACATTTTCAATGGAATGTCATTTCCAATCAATGGCCTACATGCAGACACATAAACATTGCAGACTCCACAGGAAAACCATCCTTTATTAAGAATGGACAGATAATGGACAGAACTGATTCCACAGAATTTTCCTTTGGCAATGCTTGTAGTTAGAGCAACATCGGACTGGGCGGCAGGAAATCTGGTTTCTAAGCTTGGCTTGTCCTCAACGAGTTGTGAGTGCCACGGTTCCCCCATCTGTCCAGTGAAGAAGTTGGAGAGGACAGCATCCAAGTGCCCCTCTAGGTCTGACATCGCCAATGTCGCAGAGCTGAGAAGATCCGGGGCTCGGAGTCCCACAGGCATGGTTTAATGTCAGCTCTACCATTTACCTGCAAGTCACTAAACATGTTTTTTGAATTTATAAGCAAAATGGGGATAATAAGAGTGCCTAAGATGTAGCATTATTTTGACGATTAAATAAGACAATTGAATCACAGTATTTAGCTCAATGGTTGGCCTATAGAAAGAACTTAATAAACTGAAAAACCATACTTATGATTGCTTATAGGATCTGTTTAAGTGTTGACTGTTGCTAATAAATGTATGAATAAGATGGCTTTAAAAATTGGTTGTTTAGCAAAGACATTAAACTTATTGAGTAATGTGTGAGAATTCCTATTTCTGCAAATGCTCTTGCATTGCTGTGTCAGATAACGTACAGAAAAAAATAAACAAATAGACAAAACAAATAAGCATGAATCATGCACAACATTGCTCACTGAAATGACATTTGGGGCCTGGCCCTACAGCTTCTGAGAGTGTACGCTAGCTTCTCGAGGCCTTTCAGCGTTCTCTTCACCAGCAGGTCTGCACAAGTCACGTAAGCAACTCTCAGAAGCCCCATTTGCAGTCGACCTGCATAGAAAAGCCAAAGGAAAGAGTCAATGCAATTAACCCGGAGTGAATCCTGCTTCGAAAAAATTCTCCCACTCTATTCTTGGATTTATAGTACAAGGTTTTCACTGTAATGGCTCTTGTAAATTAATTGCAGACACAATTGTCTACAGGCATTCTCAGAATAAGTGGCAAGTAGTTAATTGCACCCTGAATTAGGCAATTCTGCCCATAATTAACCATTTGAAGACAATTAATTGCATGCATAATATTTGCACCTGCAACTAATTGGAGACCCCCTATATTGTTCCTGGAAGAAATAAATAAATAAATAACAACAACAACAACAAAAGAACCTGGGGCTACTCTTCAAATGTAGTCTTTTATAGTGTATGGTTCTATAGAGCTGGGAAGGGACAGAGCTGAAGAAAACACTCATCTGTGTTACAGCTGCCTCCATGGAAAAGCAATGTGACATCGTTGAGGACTAGCAAGGTTGGTAGGACATTATTTTTTTCCTGTTTTCCTTTTATTTCTTCTCCCTATTATTAATGTGAACTAACTGTTCTTAAACTTAATTTCTTCAGCTATCTAATCAAAAAATGGAAGGCAATGCACAGTTTGGAAATATTAAGACCATTCCACATATTGAAATGATGGTCATGTTTTAAAAGAAAGGCTAAGTTCTCTTATTTTTGTTGTTGTTTCACCCGTAGGCTGACTAAATGTGCTTGCCACAGTAAAGAACAAGATTCTCTCAGATGCGGGGAGCATGAGAAGAAAAAGCACACACAGATCCTTATCTCAGTGGGCTTATGGCTGTCTGTGGATCAGCACAATCTCTTTTCACTCTTAAGAAAATAAGTTACTTTCAGGCCAGCCCCAGCGGCCTAGTGGTTAAGTTCAGCGTGCTCTGCTTCAGTGGCCTGCGTTCAGTTCCCAGGTGCAGACCTACACCACTCGTCCATCAGTGGCCATGCTGTGGTGGCGGCTCACATACAAAAAGAAGAAGATTGGCAACAGATATTAGCTCAGGGCGAATCTTCTTTGGCAAAAATGAAAAAGAAAATAAATTACTTTCAATAATAGTAATAACAATAATAATAGTTATAACATTAGTAACAATAACTGTAATCACCATCCAATACATACTTTTGCATAGCACTTTACATAATCTCACCTAAATTGTTACAATTCGAAGAGATATTTTATGCTCATTTTGTAGATGAGAAAATTCCTTATAGAAGATACATAATTTTACTAACGTTGCATGGCTAGTAACTCACAGAGACATAATTAAACTTGGATAATCTAGTCCATACAAAGCACCCAGCACAGTGCTTGTGACAAGGTCAGTACTTAATTGACATTAGCCAAAGTATTTTTCTTCCTATTGATTTCTGAGTTTATTCTCTTTTAACGGCCATGTTAAGGACGGGATTGTAGTACTAAGAGTTAATATATAACTAATATGTATATAACTAATATGTAACTAACTAAATGCTTATGATGCGTCAGTTACTAAGTGCTTTACATGAACTAAGTCAATTTAAACTCCATAACAGGGGCATAAGAAATGGGTATTATTATGCCCATTTTACAGATGATAAACCTGAGGCAGAAAAATGTTAAATACCTTGCTTAAGAATATATAACTGACAAGGGGATGAGATGAGCGATTCAAATACTGACATCCTAGCTTTAAAAGGTGTGTACTTAACTACTACACTAGATTATCTCTTATAACCTGTATAGACAGATTGTCTGTAAAAAACATGTGAGTGTGTGTGTGTGTGTGTGTAAGCTTGGATGTGATGGAGCTGTCTGTTAACAATCAATAAATAAAATTTTAAAAATTTGGCCTGCGTGAGAAAGACAGAAATGCTTGCTTTCTCAAATGGGAGCAGAACCACTGTCTGTGGTTTAGGGAGAACAGAGGAGGAAAACCCTCTCTTTTCTGCCTACATAGGAAGCTGGAACCCACGGGCTGAAGGTTAGTCCTGGAAGGAGGTGCTCTCACTGGGACTCAAAAAGCCATTCCTAGAATCATGGAGAAAAGGTGCTCAGAAATGGAAGCAGGAGCAGAGGCAGAGCTCAGCGAGGGGGGCGGGCCAGACCACATGTGAGGCAAAGAGGTGGGGCTGGTGCAGGTGGTCCCGTTCACGTGAGGAGAGGAACTGTAGATGAGAAACGGGGTCAACACAAGCGAGATGGTGCAGCGCAAAAAGGCCCGGCGGCTGGCGAGCCAAGGGGTCATGTTAGGCAGGCCCTGGGGTCTCACCGGGGACCCGGGGATCTTCAGTGAAGCTGAATGGGCTTTCGACAAGAGCGCGTGGCTTTGTGGGGATGGAACTACGCTATATTACCAGCTGAAAAATGCTAGGGGTTGAGCTTCCACCACTGCGTAAAAGACCTTAGGAACGCCGGTTAAATATTTGTGAAGGATACACAGAACAGGGTTCACCCGGGGGAGCCGATGCAGGGGGGCTCCCGGTGGTGCGGAGGGACGCACTGCACCATGTTTCAGCCACAGAACTGACACCTAAGTCAGGCAGTCAGGGAAAACAGAGGAATGCAAACTTTGGGGGAGAGTACAAGTTTTATCATGTGACAATGATAAGCTTTAAAGACACCAGAAAACGTATGGGGTATTTTTTCCCCTAGAAATAAACCTAAAACATGGCGTTGTCAACTTCACTGATAAAAATTTTGAACAGGGCAAACAAATGCTAGGGCCCTTGGCCCACTCCTGGAGGGCTTTGTCATCAGGTGGACAGAAATCCATTAATCAAAATAGCCAAAAGAAGGTTTTACAATCAGATACAAATCTAAATAAGTCTTCCTTCAATTCGTCTTTTCTCAAACTATCCGCAAGCAGGGAAGAGTGTTCCAAACGTCTTGCTGAATCAAGGGGCACCATATATGCGTGTAGTTCGGTCCCAGAGCACAGCCCCACACTCACACTTCCTGCATTTGCTAATGAAGTTCCTGACCCACAAAAACAGTGATGTTAGTTTAGCGCATGTTCCTAGGAAAGCCATTTTCTCCTAGTGAAGTAACACTTTCTTTTCTCCTTTTCACATCATCTGCTTAATTATCCATTCTCACATTGTTATGCCGCAGATTAATGTTAAGTGTATGATCCAATTTCTGGCTTTCCCTCTCTTTGCACCCTATAAGCATAGTGAGTATTGTAAAATCTGACATTCACCAGAACTACGTGGAGACTAACAAAGTGGTTTTGGTTAACCAATACACAAGCCCTTGGGTCTTAGAAGAGGGGAGACCCAGGTCATTGTGGGGCAGCAGTCCTCTTGTTTGCCCATTTTCTCTGGGCAAGAACATGCTGACTTTGCCATGTGGAAGCACCCTTTCTCTGGCACATACTGCAGACCCCTCCTACTGGCAGAATGACTCATCTCGGATGATTTGTTCCCTTCCATGGTCTCATTCCAATCAGGAGGCCCAACCCATCAGGTCTAGGAGTAGCCATAGTCACATATAATTTGTGTATTACACACGTTTGGGAATTTTTAATAGATACCCAGGATGTCAAAGTTGTGGTCGACGGTTATTTTCAGTTTCCTCTTCAACAGGGATATTTTTGGACTCATACTATTACATACATTTGTTACTGTCTCCCTCCCATGCTAGATTTTAAGTCTCCATTCTGTCTCCAGCTGGAATGTCAGCACGAAACTAACACATATTGGGGGATTCATTGTTGACTGTCCACCACGGCATCTGTTACACTGTCTGACACTTCCTCCCTATCACACACCAAAACTTGAATTGAAATCTTCCTTAATAAAATGGGCAAGCATCCTGTTAAATACATGCTTTATGAAGGGAGATCAATATCCTCCCAGAGTGACAGGGGCAGGCAAGAGAGAAGCACAGCACAGGAGGAATGAGGAATGGGAGCAGAGAGAAGAGGGAGAGGAAAGGCTGAAAAAAGAATCGACTTCTAGTCTTATAAGATTCTTACTTTTCCCCAGAGCTCCTCTACCTCCATATTTATTCTCATTTTGGGTAGTATTATTCACGGAAACCTTGAGATCCCAACCTTCCCTCCGCCTCCTCCCTTCCCCCTCCCTCTTCATCCCCCACAAAGGCACACAGACATCCATCCAGGAGCCTCCTGAATACCACGTGAACATGAACTCACACATGCATCATTTATACAGACACGCATTTGCTGACTGATGCCACAACATGCAGAGTTATACAAAAGCAATGAAAAGAATTGCTCCTCGAATATGAGTCACAAATGAGATGGCGGTGCCCCAGCGGTGTTGTGGGACATGTGCCTTAATAACGTCAAACTCTCTGCAGCCTCCATGGGGTGAGCTTCAAAGATGCCAGCATCTCAAACCACTGCATCTCTTTGGAGCACAAGTCACCACAGAGCCTTTTCTCACATTATTTGCAAGTTTCTCACCTCACCCACTCTTCAAACATGACCTCATTGCCACCTGCCAGGCAGTGGTGTGGTGTTAAATGCGATCCTATTACTATTACGGAGGAAGATGGTGTGATCGTTGAGCACCCCACCTCCAACAGCCAGATTGAAAAGAGCAGATGGTAAGAAGGGAGTGGAGAAGGGTCAGACAAGAATTCAGAATCCGTTTCTCGTTTATTCAGCCGTCTTCTCCACCCCCTCTGCACGAATTTTTAAAAATGGTGGTTTAAAAAAATGGAAGAGAACAAAAACAACTCACAGACCCATTAGCCAAAGACAAATGAATCTCACACCCGGAGGCACTGGGCTAAAATCAAGCTCCTTCACACCATCTTCACTGCTTCTTGCCATCAAGGCAGGCCTTTTAAGTGAGTCAAACACTGATGATCTGTTTTCCCAAAATTACGCTGTTCTTTGAGCACGGTTTCTGGCGGTGTGGTTTTCAAGATGAAATATTAGTGAAAAAGGGAGGACACAGAGGAAGAAACCTACTGAGCTGGTTAACGGTTTTGTTCTGAGATCTTCTCTGTGAGGGTGAAAAGCAGACCAGGTGTGAGGTGGCTTGTGATTTCTTCTGAGTTGTGAAGTGACAACAGGAAACCAAATTTGGTCTAGGAAAGGGGGCAGCTTTTAAACCACAGGAAGGGGCTTTTTCAGACCTGGGCTGAGATAAGTATAATTAGTGCCTTGTTATACAAGTTCATGAAAAATACCCAGGACAAAAAGTTGAGATTTACAGGAAAGCTCTGTCTTATACTATTGCCCTTGTGGGGTGAAAACCAGCAATAAATTAAGCTCACAGCTGATATAGATGTACTCACTGTGTGTGGTATAAAGCGAAATTCTGCCCGTAACACTTTCCATCTAGAATTTGGTTTGGGGGCTGCAGCAGGGGTGTGAAGACGTGCCTTCGATGTGTGCCGGTAAATACTAGCGAATCCTGTGACTTGAATAATCATACAGGGGCATAGGTGAGTATGTGGAAACTTATCAAAGGAAAGAGGCAGATTCAAATTTAAAAATAAAATCAGGTTCTAAAAATATATATACTTTTTTGGACTTTCTAACAAAATTTGTTTATGACAATTTGGTCTATTTATGGTTTGGAAAATAACTATATCTATTTTATAAGGTAACTTGAATCTGGCTACCACATATCCATAACGTGTCTAAAGCATGGGTTAAAATAATTGCAAAGCAAGTACAGTACTTTGTGCAGAGAAAGTTTAATTTAACTCAGTGACTGGAGTGTGCTGGATCCTGCTCTGGGCACATTTGAGGAATTCTGAATTTCAGCATTTAATTGACGCTCACTTGTCCTTCACGCGCCATCACGCACTCTCCTCGTGGAGCTATGAGTGGAGCTGCAGAGCTATGTCACGTGGCATTTCTCTTTCCTCTGCCATACAGTCTGTGTAAAACATCTGTTGGTTTTACCAAGAGACGAGCCTCAGAATATGAAGAGCAGGCTTTGCAACTAACGAGACGAGGCGTCTAAGCTCTTGTGGTTTTCCAGGTACCTTCAAATTATACGGGAAGGTCAATGCAAGAACCAATGTCAAATACACATGAGGCTGCTTGTTGTCTCACTGATGCTCTCTCATGTCCAGTGAGGTCCTCTCCTCCGGCCACTGTCTGCCTCACCCTCAGACTTCATCTTAAGTGGCAGAGGTAAAGTGTTTGTCTGAATTAAACTTCAAATAATTGTTTTTGACTTTTAAGTATCACATCTTTCAAATCTTTGGGATAAAGTCTTTTTTTGTTATTTCCTTAAATTTTATGAAATGCCACAGACAGAAACTTCAGAAACTTAAAACAGTTGATCATACTCTTAATGGACTAATACAGATATGTTTTAGTACACAGGAAGTAGCCAGAGAAAGGTTAGATGATTGCATTTTCCTAAAGCTAGAAATGAACCAAACCCTACAAATGCGGTCATAAATCTAAAGAGCTTCAGTCTCACATAATGCAGGCCATTTTGGTAACAGAGTTCCAGGAAAAACAATGGAGATGATGTTTTCAAAACTTCTTCATTTCACAAAGATTCCAGGGTGAAGGTAGTACGTACATTATGAGTCTGGAACATCCTTTCATACCAGAAAGTAGTGAAGTGTTCAAAACAAAGACTGGGGCAGGTCCCAAAGACTCAGGAGCCAGCTTGAAGATCATCAAAATAATTAAACACTAATAAATATAAATCCATCAGTCCGTACCAATCATAAGTAACTGGGGGCTAAGCATTGAAGTTCTTGTTTCCAGCAGAACTTCAGTGCCAACTAGTAAATGGGAAAATAGTACTGCAGTTGGAAAATTCATCGTTTCTCAAACATCACAGTAAATATTGATTCACAAAAGAATCATCAACTGATATTTTGACAAAGAACAGAGTATTTGCATGATCTTAAAGTGTCTTCCCACAGATTGGTTAATTAGTTGCAAAGTAAAATTATGAACTATTGCCAGAGAAATCAGAAAATTCTTTGACCCAGACATCAGTGATGTGGATCTAGTGTGCCTCCAGATTTAACACTCTGAGCAGGACACAACATCACATATACCACATTATCACCGGATGGCATAAGCTGAACACTGTCATGAAGATACACCAGACAAACCCCGAGAAATGTGGTATTAAAAGGCACTGTATGCTCCAAAAATGTCAATGTCAAACAAGAAAAGGAAAGGCTATGTAAATATCCCAGATTAAAAGAGATTTAAAAGACAAAATAAGCAAATGTAATATGATGTCCTAGACTGGATGATGTACTGGTAGGAAAAAAATGATGAAAAAGGCAATATTAAGTCAACTGACAAAATTGGAATGAAAATGATAAGTTACAGGGCCCGGCCCCATGGTCTAGTGGTTAAGTTTGGCATGTTCTGCTTTGGCAGCCTGGGTTTAGATCCTGGGCCTGGTCCTACACCACTCGTCGGTGGCCATGCTGCGGCAGCGACCCATATACAAAATAGAGGAAGACTAGCACAGATGTTAGCTCAGGGCAAATCTTCCTCAGCAGGAAAAAAAAAAAAATGATAAGTTACATAAAAAGTATTATAACAATGTTAATTTTACTGAAGCTTATAACTGTAAGGGGATTATATAGGTGAAATGTACGCTGAAGTATTTAGGAGTAAAGAGTTATGATGCATTCACCTTATTCTCAGATGGTTCAGAAAAAAATCGTATGAGTGTGTATATATGTATGTGTGTGTATATATACATGTATATCTATATCTCTCTATACACAAATAAAGAGAGAAAGAACACGAATGGGGTAAAATATTCAAAATAGCGAAATCTAGGCTAAGAGTACACAGGTGTTCCTTATACTCTCACTTTTTATTCTTGCAACTTGGTTGTAAGTTTGAAGCATTTCCAAATCCTTCTGGAAAGTTTGAAAACATCATTTATTTCACATGGGAGAAAGCCTGAGCCGATGCAGTGAACAATTTATCCGTGGTCCAAGAGGCTCCAAGCTGGCGCTGGGACTTGAGGTGTGTCTCCCAACCCCACAGAATGATGTTCATCTTCACAATTCAACAGAATCTCTCCCTTTTTGACATGCAATTCTCTGTAACCTCGTTTTTCTTCTTTCCCTCTCTCCAACTAGGATTTGACCCATGAAAGGGTGGGGCTACCACCTTCCGGGACATGAGTGCCTTCTTTGCCCTGTAAGGTTTGTGGCCTTAAATGTGAGAGCAAAGAATGGCTGATTGTTCTATGTTCTGAGCCGCAGATTAAGTGGTGCCCACAAGTGTTAACCCTGAGAATGACACTGCCCCAGCCATCACTGGGGAGTCTGCAAAAAGAGAAAGCTTTACAACATGGAGATGTTTGTAGTTAGAGACATAAATGAAGAGTGGTGGCTCTGGTGGACGTCATTTATATCTTTAATTATTTTTGAAAAGGTTGTGTTAGCTTCCATTATTTGTTTGCTCTTTTCAATATTCAGTTTTGTGCTTTCTGTTACAAAGTGGAGGAGTAAACTACTCAAAAACCAACCCTCTCACAATAGCAGCTATACAACCTAGTAGAACACACAAACGATCACCTGAGGGCTCTGGGACCTGAGCACGAACAAGTGCTTTTTAAGGGAAGCCAGTTCTTGGAGCCGATGGGCAGTATGGAGTGTGTCCCTAGTTACTCATGGCTGTCCGCAGAGGCTCAGCACAGTGCAGGCAGCCTGGAGTGAATCCCACCCAAGCTGTGACCTCAGCCACGTGGACAGAATACCTGAAACAATGTGTAGTACTCACTCAATAAATGCCAGGTCCTTCTATAGCCATGGTTTTTATTTCAAAATAGTCTAAGTGATGCTTTAAGAAGTGGAATCTGTTCTTGGGGTTTTCATGTAGGAGCAAGCTGCTGTTTACGGATAACCCCGAAATGATAACCTTTGGTGCCTGGTATGTCAAATCACATACTGGGCATGATAGCTACCAACATCACTTAATGCTTCAACTACTCAATCGTCAGGTGCCTCGTTCCCCTCATGCTTCTCAGGATAGCTTTTCCTCGTCACTGTCTGGGAAAGGAGCTGCAAAGTGGAAGCAAAAATTCTGTCAGAAAAATGGATGATGAGCATGAAAAAGCATGCCACTCTGGCATAAACAATTTGCTTCCCACCCCTCAGGTAGAACCCTGAAACTCGCACGTCTGCCACAGGAACACTGGGGCACAGCTTTGAAAGGCTGCATATCAGGAAAAATGATGTTCTGGTTTGTTTGGAAGAAGTGTCTGGTGATCAGCTAGGTGAGCATGAGAGACACAAGGCCCTCAGATTTAACAAAGAAGGGAAGACCAAGTGCCTATGAAGTCGTGGTGAGATGTAGAGAAAATCAGACTTACAATTAAAACCTAGTTACTATCCTGCTCCTAAAGAATAGAATGGCCTTTTTCTGGTCTAATGCCAGGTTATGCTACCAGAAGATGAATCAGATGCTCATCCGGAAAAACCCAGTCCCTACGTGGTGGATGCTACTGTGCATGGACAGGGATGAGAACCGGGCCCTGAGAGTTTGTCCCACACAGATTGTAGGACCAGATGAAGGGACATAGGACATAAAAAGATGGCAGCAGCTTCTTTGGGTAATAGTGCAGTTTACACACAGTTTTTAATCCTCTCACCATCCCCCCACCCCACCCACTGCAAGTTACTCTTGTTATATCTTCTTAGCAAGAACACGGATTTTAAATCAGCCAGAAAAAAATGGAATGGTTCTTGATTAAAAGCTCTAAGAACATATCCCATCAGTGAACCTGATTTCAGTATTACATTAAAATATTCAGTCTTACCCCATGGACCAATGCTGGTAGTAAACTTTCTAAGAAATCAAGAAAATTGACCATTCTGACTCAATTCAGAAAATCTGAAACAAAAAAACAAACAAGATTTTTCATTCATTTGCCACTGAAATCCCCTGGGCCCCTGGGGCACCGTTTGCTGTGGACTAAGCCTGGAGACCTGCGCCACCAAATCCAGTCTCTGCTCTTACGTCACTCAGGTTCAGGGAGACAAGAAAATCAAAATTCTCCCTTCTGGAAATAGCTTCCTTTCCAAATGAATGCCTCTGTACTTCCTTGCGCACACAGACACCTACTAGGCCTCACGTTTTCAAAACCACAATTGTCTTTCACTTCATTCTGATAATATTGGAGTAATCTTACAATGCAGCCTTAGCTCTCAGAGAAGCATGTGTGGAATTCCTCTCTGATCTCCTTTCAGGCAAGAAGATAATTCACATTTTTAAGAAGTTTCTGCCTTTTTCTTCTTTGCCTCAGATATTACCGTCCTAACAACTTCTAATTACTTGGCCTTCGGAAGGATGAGAGGCAGCACTACGCAGAGCGTGGCCTCTTTGTTCTGGGTTGCCTAGCAGGCATCTTTCTCTGCTCACATTTATAAAGAACAGAGGATAGACTCTAATTAAATCCCATATTTTTCAGATAACTCAATTGAGTAAACTGACAACGATATTATCTGCGGGCCTGTTGTCATGTTTGATCAAGGTCTTCGCAGAGCTATATAATCTCTGATAAAACCTGCCCGAATGGTACAGTTCAGAGAAACTTTTGAACAGAACTATTCTTCTGTTGTTTCCAGAATCCGTGGCGGTAGAGGGAGTGGGGGTAGGAGTGGTTGAGAGGCTCATGTTACTCCCGTGGAGTGGTTCTTAAATGGTTTGTTTTAAGAAAATAAAAAAGGAAAAACTTCCTCTCATCTTTGACTTTTACAGTTTTGCTATAAAATTCTACTTAGGGCACAAAATGATGCATATTTTCTTTCATTACTAGAGTGAAAAGAACGAGGAGCTTCAAAATCACACCTTTTTTAAGCTGAAATATATCCAATATCTCCTATTTTTCAGGCCCCATACCAAGTATTTTATATGTATTATCTCATTTGGTACCTATAACAACACAAGTTATCAGTTCCACTTTGGAGATGAGAAACTTGAAGCTTCAGGCAGACAAAATGTCTTGCCCAGGGTCACACAGTAGAAAAGATACCTCTGAAATTATAGAGGAGAAGAGGAGGAGGAAAAAGTAAAAATAAAACAACTCTGTGCTGGGTGATTAGGTTCTGATCTATGCGTCTGTATCAGTTAGGGTCCAACAGGAAACATACTCAAATAGGAGAATTCAAAAAGTTTTATTTACAAAGGGACTAGTTACAAAGGTTTGGGTGAGGTGTAGGAGTATGGAGGCTGCTATCAGCTGAGCTATTACCATTCCTGACTGTAAGTGGAGGGATGAGGGGAAAAGACAGCTACCAGAGCCCACAAGCAGACAGAGATCTGTAGAACAAGATGCTTTGAAATGATCATGACCTTCACTCAGAAAACTGCCGCCAGAGGCGACTTTAAAGGGATAGAGTTAAGACCTCCCTCTCCCCATCCACTCCACAGCTGAGGAAACCCATCAACAGAACCCTTCTGGAGTCCAGAGGGCATGAGTCCTACTGATGCAGCTCTGAGAATCAGTCCCCCCAGGCAGCTAGTGGAAGGAGGAGGAAAGTGAGAGTGGATCTAGAGGGACCAGGAGAAGTACTCCATTCCCAGTTCCCACCATAACCCCCTTCTCCCCATAAGTTTCAGTCATTCTGGCCGCCTTCCTGCCTAGTGGCTCCTCTCTCTCTTGGACTCATTTAGAGGAATACAGATGGCCCCCAATGATGACAAAGAAGGCACCTTTGCTTCTGGGGCAAACACAGTGGAGCTAAATTTGGATGATAGCACGTAGAAACAGGCAGGTTGAAGAAGCCTGGGCTGGGAGTTGGGCTTCTCATTCCTGGGGTCACAGGCACTGGAGGTCATCTTATTCCACCTAGCTTGGATATAGGACACTTGGGTAAAATCCTGGACCGTTTATTCATGGTTTTGGCCATCAGATATTACTACCGTTAATTAGAACACCTGCCAATGGACATTCAGAAGGTTGTCCCACACCCACGTATCACTCCCTTTCTACATTATCTCACTCGTTTGTTAACAAACATTTAACGAGCACATGCTATGAGCATGCATTAACTCACTATGCGCTGGAGCAACAAAGATAATTGAAACATGCTCTGCCTTTAAAGAGTTTTCAGGCGACCAAGAGAATAAAAAAAAATCCCCACAAATAATTCTAACTCACTTTGGAAAGTGACAAAGCCCATGAGACTGGGATAGATAAAATTTATTAATTGTTGAAAGAAGAGGAGATTATTTTTAATCTTTGAATCAGAAGCTTAAGGTTCAAGTTGGTCCCCAGTGGAGAATTCCCTAGAACCATCTTCCTAGAAGCCTGGAATAATTCTGTCTCAGACTTAGGCTCTCAACTCTGAACACCTCCAGAAAGTGGTACTCTGACACACACTATGCAATATCAGATGACATAGTGTCTTATACTGTCTGTGAATTGGTTCATGTGTTTAAGTCTGGTCTTGCCAACAAAATAGTCAACTCTTCCAAAGGCATCCTTTGGTCTTCTGTATGCCTACAGTGCCAGCGTGGGTTCCAGCCAGCGAATGCTCAGTCATAGACAGTGTCAGACGCCGATGAGGAGTTTGAAACGTAAACAATGAAGTGATGTCCCCGGTCACACAGCATGCCAGGGCTAAGATGAGGCCACCTGGTTTCCAGCGCAAGGCTCCCTTTGCATCATGCCACCCTGGCGTAAAACTAGATAAGAGGAAGTTAGGTAGAGTAAAGCTAATCTTCCCTTTCATTAAGTTAAAATAAGCTCATAATGAAAATTGACGCTAGAAGGTTCCAAGCAGAATCCTTTCTCTTCTCTTAAACCTCCATGAAGACAATCACTGCATTTGAGAAATATTTCTTCACATGTCTGTGTTTCTTACTCTCTGTGAGCCCCGGCGGCAGAATGTGTGTCTTATTTGTCTTAGTGTCCCCTGCACAAAGCAGTGCCTGCTGTGTGAAAGGCATCCAGCACGTGCTCATTGAGAGAAGGCGTGCACTGGCTCTTTCTCTTTTTTTACGGTATTTATAACTCTGTAGCAGCCACATCCACTGCAAACATTAAGTTCCTGTTATGTGATGCTCTTTCATATTATTTCTCAGCTACTTCTTATTAAGACCTTGTCAGAATATTAAATCAATTCTCATTTTACAGACAAGGAAACCGAGGCTATGGCAAGTTGAATAATAACTAACACTTCTTGACCTGATTCTGTGCCAGGAACTGTGTGAAGCACTTTGTGTGTACTACTGCCTTTAATTCTCGTGAAAAATCTGAGACAGGTGAAATTGTGATTTCCGTGATTATATGATGAAACTGAAGCACAGAAATGTTAAGTCAAGCGCCCAAGGTCACAGAGCTATTAAAAGGAGGAGCCAGGGTTTGAGAACAGTTAGTTTTACTTTAGTGCTCAGCATCTTAATGACTCACTATACTTCCTTTCTCTAATGACAAGCCAAGGGTGCAGAGATAGCCAGCAACAGTACATCATTCCTTTTGTTGACAACTAGCTTTATGATGTTGAGAATGTCTCCACCTCTCAAACCGTGGCTTCTCCATCTTTGAGAGCTTACACTAACACCCGTCTCCCTCACACAGACTGTCTTTCTCAGACCACCCCCGGGGGTTGCTTTGTACATCCTGTATAGAAAACATAGATGTATCCATCACTCCTTGGCTTCCAAAATGCCAAAATCTCTGGTTGAATTCTTTTATTGTCTACCTCTTTAATACACCAAGAAAGTAAGCCTACTATCTGTCCACACCTGGGCCTAAGAAAAATACTTTTTCTAATCTTGAAATTCAGAATAATGCCAGGAAAGAGTTCAAAATCCGAGACCTAAACATCTAAATTTTACTACTTAATATCTGCGTGACCTTGAGTGGTCCATGTGAATTCTATGCATTCACTATTTATCACCTGAAAAATGATAATAATAGGAACAACAATGTTGATTATCAATGGATTATTGTGAAGATAAATGAGAGCATGGTAAAAAAGTTTTAAAAATAATAAGGACCAATTAGATGTATGATTACTATTAACACAGATTCATTTAGTTCCACCCTATTAGAACTCAGAAACTCCAGTGGCTTAACTGAGTCGGTAACCTTGTTAGCAGGATGGCAGTCTCTAGCCTCCAATTGTTTTTATTGGTGCACATTTTGGGTTCCCAACCCCCCTCCTCCCTCAAAAAAATCTTTTTCAGCAATGGGATGGAGGAGAAAAGGTATATGTTCTGGAATGAAATACAGTTATGGGACCTTGGCCAAGCTAGTTAACATTTCAAAATATCCGTGGATATTTACACTTACACAATAGGAGTTATAATAACTCTCAGGGTTGTCGTGGGAATAAAAGGTGATGCTAAACACACAGCGCTTAGCTCAGGGTTAGAGTTTCGATAGAACTATTTTCATGAAATGAGGAGAACTCACAAGCAAATTCAAAGTTTCTAGTTACGTGGTGTTATTGTGAAAAAATAAAATCACCGTACCTTCTCCCCGCTCCTTTGCCAACATTTTGATCATTTTATTGATTTCAGACCCCATTTTCGAGATGAGTATGTCCTGTGAGAAATATCCCCCGCAGAATGCTTGCATTCTCACAAAATGAAGGCAATGCCTGTTTGATTAGTGGAGAGTGTTTTTACCGGCTTCCTGAAAGAAGCCAAATTCTCTCTCCTTCTTATGAACTGCCAAGCAGTTGTGTATCTCTTTTCATACCTTACATATACGTTAAAGATTGGAAGCAGAATAGATTTGAGGTACCAGAGGACTTGGTTTTAATTTCAGTTCAACAATTCTTATTTCTGCTACCATGGGAAGAGCATTATAATTTTTATGAGCCTCAGTCTACTTATCTGCAAAATGGGGGTTAAAGGAGGTAAAATGTGTAAAAGTTCTTAACACAATGCTTCATATATAGTAGCAAGTTTATAAATTTATATTTTCCATTATGTTCCCCCATAAGGGCATGATTCAAATTTTACATAGCTATGTGGACCCCATAATGACACGCAGTGTGTCCTACACAAAATATGCTCTTGGTAAATGTTTACAAAATTAAACTGATTTAAAAATCTATAGGTAATGCAAATATGATAGGGATACATTAATATTTTTTGTGACAAAAAGCAAGCTTAGCACACAATATTCATATATTTTGAGGGTAGGCGTTATAATTGTAGCTCACAACTCACAATGTTCAAGCCTTTGTTCGTTGGTTTGTTTTTTACAGATGGTCTTGAGTGAGACAACAGTTTCGTGGAAAGAGTATACAATTTGGGGTCAGAGTTAAGTTTAAACACTACTCACAAGCTACATGAACTTGGGGAATTCACCATCTTCTATTGACTTGAAGATGCCACTAATTATAAGATGCAGGGATGCATATCTATCACTGACATGAAAGGAGATACTGCCACTACACTAAGGCATGACTGCTAATGCATTAATTACAAGATGAATCCTTGTTTCAGAGGTGGTAAGGGAAAATATGATTCAATGAAATATGTTATTTAACTTCCATGATCACCAGTTTCTCCATTAGAAAAATAAGGCTGGTGATAACTCAAAGGATATTGAAAGAATCACATGACAAAAGGGTATTAATGGCCCTTTTAAACTCTAAAACGCTCTACAAATATTATTTATAGACAAAAATCTCCTTTAATGAGAAACTCAGTTTTGAGACATGAAACATCTCTTGCCCTCCTGGTCTATTTTTCTGCTAAACGTTGTTTCTTGCTGTTGTTTTCTCCTCTAGTAATGCTCTCATTGGCTGTTTATGGAATGCCATGTTTATTTCAATATGTAATCATGGAGATCCCCTGAATTTGTATTACTTTGGCTTAGTTATGAACTTCTCAAAGAATTTATTATTTTTTTAACTCGTAATTGTTTTCAGTAATTATCTAAATACAAAACTAGTAGTTTAGTAATTATTCAAGAAAAATTTTATATCCCATTAAGATTACACATTTAAAATTAGATTTCAACCAAATCCAGAAAACATAAATAAGAAAGTCAAAACTAAAGCCACAAAAAATCAGGAAAATTATCCAGACCAGGGAAAGAGCTGGATTATTTAGATAATAAACTATGCTTGGAATCTTTTTTAGAAAGTCCAGGATATCAGATATGAACACTTTTATGGAACCCTCAACAGATTCGCTTGACTTTAAATTTTTGGATTGCAGAGAGAGACATGCTTTCCTGGATCTCTGTTATAATGAGTGTCAGATGACACATTTAAGGGATTACATGTCATTTGAATGAAAAAAGTTAAATGTTGCATATTCATTGTCTCTTGGGCTTTTGCCAATACCTCTTGATGTGACAAGCAATAGTGCCAAGAATTCCTATGATTAACGCCTTGTGAATCCCTCGTGTGTTTCTGATTTTGTAACTCCACTCCTGCTGCCACTGGAAGAGACATAACCATTCTCTAAATTCGATTCATTTGTGGTAAAGTTCAATGAGCTAATGAAACTCAAATGTTTTGCAAGTTACAAAGGACAGGAAAAACTGTAGAATACTGCACTAACTGTAGATTATGTTTATTATATTATGTTATATTTTATAGATTATGCTATATTAAAGATTAACAGTATAGATATGCATTAACAGTGTAGATTAAGGCCTTAACAAAGTCATGATGTTTGACTGGAATAGTTTTTAAAACTTAGGAGAGAGCAAGGCCCCATGCATATTCCAACATTTGCCCTGTGGATTCTTCTAGGTTTATCTCCTGAATAACTCGGATAACTCACAGACTGCATAAAGGTTGCATTCCCTCATCCTCAAGACTTTGATTAGGATGTTTCCTTCACTTAGAATATCCTCTTCTCTGTCTCGACCCTGTTGGAATCCTAAACATGTTTCAGATTTCAACTCCATTTCTCCTTCTTCCATAAAATTTCCTCATCTCTGTACAGTCTCTCCTATAAAGCAGTCTACTTACCACATCCTGTATACATCCACAATAGCTCTTGTTCCAGGCACTCGGGGGTGTAGAGATGTCTGTCTCCCTTACAGATTTGAATTTCTATGTTTTATTTGTATTTATCATCTATGTATAGAATTACTCAATATTTGTTGGTTAAATTTGACTATGAATAATAGAGAAAAAACACCTTTGCAATTGGGATGGGAAAGAGACTGTAAATTAATAAGTCATAAAACAATGGTTGTCACAGAATAGATGCTACCACATGGTTGCTACACTCCCATGCCCAACAACTGCCCTGCTAAAGCTAATTCCACTCCTTTGCTCCCACTGAAGAAAAACTTGGCTGAGTCCCAATAAGTGAGAATAATATTATAAAAGAGAGACCATTAAATCTGAAAACCTAGTACTTTGTTTTTAGTAATAAAGTACTTAAAACACACCTCAATTTTTTGCACACTCAGTTTGGCAATTCTATAATTTAGAACTGTTGCCATCGGAAAATGCTCAAAGAATTTCCCATAGAGATTGTCCCAAATCTTCCTCACTCTCTTGAATTCATTAGACACCTTCCTGTCTTCGGAAAATTACTTTATTTCCTATTTTATCGACCTATAGCACAGTTTCTCAATGTTGGCCCTATTGACATTTTGGATCAGATGATTCTTAGTGATCTGGGCTGTCCTGTGCATTGTAGCATGTGTAGCAGCATCCCTGGCCTCTATCCCCTAGACACCAGTAGCAATCCCCAAGTCATGACAATGAAAAGTGTCTCCAGACACTGCCAAATCCCCACTGAAAGAGGAGCTATCTCCCCAGTTTCAGAGAGCTAACACAGAGACTCTTCTTGTTAAGCTTCCTCAAGTCAGAAAACTGAAACTCCTAAAACAATAGAGATAAAAGGAGTCAAGGAGACTAAAGGGGCAGCCACATACTACAGATAAGCCCAGAGCAATTAAGCATGCTCTCGAAATAGATTAACAGTACAAGAGCAATGCTTCTAAAATATAGATGTGACCACGTCACTCTTGTGTTTAAAACTCTCCAATAGCTCCCTCCCATCCCTCACAAGAGAACATCCTAAAGCTTCCTCCCATGATTCACAAGGCACTCTCTCATGATCCTCTCTCTCCAGCTTCACAGCCCCGTCAAGCTACTTGGAGGTATTTGAGTGTATTATGTTCTTTCATGCCTACCTTCTTGGCAAACATCTCTGTCTCTAAATATCATATTTTGACATTTCCTTGCCTTCACGACTGCTTCCCATAGCTTGAATGTGAGCTCCATGAGGGCAAACACTCGGTTTCCTTTTTCACCATTTTCTCCCCAGCATCTTACTCAACAAGGCTCATGGAAGAATGATGGAAAATCTTTGTATTTTGGGTAATATATTGACTAGCCTAGAATTCCTTTCTCTACCTCATTTTATTCATAGAAATTCAGTCTAACCCCATCAAAGAGCATCTGACGATTTATGCTCTTCTTCTTTGATTTGAGCGGGCTCTATGTGTGCCTCCTAAAGATCTTAAGGTACTGATTTGCTTGCATGTCAATCAAATGCCCGCCCTCAATGTTACCGATTTCTGAGAGCAAGGACCAAGTGGCACCACCCTGGGAATCTCAATGCTTAGTTCTAGGTTTGGCTCACAGTAAATGTTTCATGAAAAAATGAATGTCTCTGTCTGTCATTTACTTCTTACTTTCCTTTTTTGAGTATGACATAAGCCATACTTCATCCTTCCATGTATTTTCGACAGTGCATAGCACAATATCTGACAAAGAGTATACAACTAATGAACATATCATATTTGTTGCTCCTTTATCATCATTTGAAGCTGTGGGAGAATGTTACACTTGAAGTCTTAGTTAAGTGTTCTCAGGAATAGCAAAGATTGCTTACTGGTTTCAGAGTGGTTGACCACTATAGTGAATGTCATCGGTGCTCCGCCCAGATCTTGTTGGGCTCCTTTTACTGTTTCAGTATTGGCCTCTCCCAGCTTCAAGGTGCTTCTGCCTTCAAAGGTGTGCACCTGTGACTGTTTATGGAGGGCAGCCCTCAGCTACTGGAGTCTCCTTGACTGCATGTACAGAGAGCTGGAAATTCTTGGGAGGTTCTCCCCACTCTCAATGCTTGCCCTGAAGAGTAGGGGGTTGCAAGCTCAACTACCTCACCTCAGGACTAGATGCTGTGAACATAGCTTATACCCCAGAACCCTCCAGCCTGGAGCAACCCTGTCGGGGCTTTCCTGAAATCACACTTTGCTTCTTCCCCTTTCCTGTCCCGGATCCCCCAATCCCTCATCTGTTTCTCCTTGAAACACTTCCTTAGTAAGTTACTTGCACACAAACTCTTGTCTTAGGGCCTGCTTCTGGGAAACCAATCTAGAACAACTTCTTCCTCTCTACCAATTGTCAACAGGGAAGGGAAAGAGAGGTATATCAGAATCACAGGAGGGCAGGACTGGCTACAGAGTTTGCGGGGCCCAGTGAAAAACAGAAATGTGGGCCTCTTATTCAAAAACTATTAAGAGTTTCAAGATCACGGGGCCGGCCTGGTGGTGCAGCGGTTAAGTGCACGCGCTCCGCTTTGGCGACCTGGGGTTCGCAGGTTCGAATCCCGAGCGCGCACTGACACACCTCTTGTCAAGCCATGCTGTGGCGGCATCCAGTATAAAGTAGAGGAAGATGGGCACAGATGTGTTAGCCCAGGGCCAATCTTCCTCAGCAAAAAGAGGAGGATTGACATTGGATATTAGCTCAGGGCCAGTCTTCCTCACAAAAAAAAAAAAAAAACAGTTTCAAGATCAGCAAATATAGACCATCAAACTGAGACTCACAGATCGCACTCCCTGAAGCCGGCTCTCCTTGATTGTCTTATTCAAATTTCCCACATCCAGCGATCCTTCAACAACCACTGACAACTAACTAGTAACACAGATGCCCAGAGTTTGGATGAATGCTTTCTTTTTCTCTAAACAGCTTTTATTTAAAGTATTATCAGTATAAAAATAGCTATAGAAATGGAAGACACACGGGAAAATTTAAAAACAAATCAATAGTTTCAGCATAATGATCTATGACACATAAGGGAGTTTTGAGATTTATTGCTCCAGGCAATATTCTGAGCACACAGTAGTCACTCAATAAATACTCATTGATTGACTGATTAAGATTTCAAAAATTTGACATTTTTTATTGGTTTCCTTTGCACTTGACACTATTAGAAGCACATAGGATTGGAACATGTGCGAGTTAGAACGGACCAAGGATCTCAGGAATCACAATCCTGAAACATGACTTTGCAGATGGAAAAACTAAGACTGATATATTTTAGTGTATTCAGTATTGGCATTTACCTGATATGTGATAACAGAGAATCATGTTGCTCATTGCTTCTCAAGAACAGTAGGGGGTAATTTATAATTGTTTATGGAAATTACATTAATATAAACTTAAAAGTATTACCAGAGGGACAGGGAAGCTGTGTCAAAACACAAGTCTGTACATCTATTATTTATCGATAGCCATATAACAAGTTACCATAAAATTTAACAGCTTAAAACAACACACACTTGGCCTGAGGAGGGCATTTAGACATGGAGAGACGGGAGAAACAGGGAATTTCATGTGGAATGGGCAAGGCATGTAGATAGAGGAGCTCAGAGTCTGTACGGAGAACACATCTTCAGCTTTAGATAAAAGGTTACACCTAATCTGTGGGCAACTTGTAATAAATTTAAGATATTTGTATATGAAAGTAACATGATTGATGGTATTATTTTCAGGAGCTATCAGCCCTGTATGTGAGGAGTTGAAGAGAGGAGAGAGACATGATGAGAAAGTTGCTATGAAAAACTTCTTGGTAAGAGTAACGAAGATAGAAACTAAAGATGTAGGCATGTGAAAGTGGAGAGGAAAGGATATGTGTGGGAGACAAAGTGGAGAATTGACAAGACTTGGAAACTGGCTGACGGGGGCATTGGCAATAAGCAAGGAAGGAAGAAGAGGAATTAATGTAAACTGTAGATTTTGCAACCATCACGTGAAACAGCATCTCAGCTCTCAGCATGTGATGCCCATTCATCTTCTCACAAAACCCCTTAAAGATTCCCGTGCTTTCCCTAAACAAAACCCATGATGAGGTAGTAGGGAAGTTATCTCCAGCAAGCACAGCAGACACAGGAAGAAGCAGCCAAGATTTCTGAGTCAATCTCTTAGATGCCAGTGAAAACACTGGATTCTGGGTCAGGAGCCCATATGCTGGTTTAGGGATTCAGGGGCCAGGCTGGATCCCAGGCAAGACGAGTTCTGCCGGAGAGCTAGTGAAGCTATGTGAAAGGAGGCATCCAAACTAATCTAATATCAGTTTTCTGTGGCCTTGTAACAAATTACCAAAACTTAGCAGCTTAGCACAATACACAGTGTCTGAGGGTCAGGAATCAGGCAGCAGCTCAGCAGGGTGCTTCTGACTCAGTATACCCCACAAGGTTGTAGTCAAGCTGTCAGCTGGGGCTGCCATTCTCTGAAGGCTTGACTGTGAGCTTCTAAAGAACTAACTCACATGGCTGGGGGCTGGAGGCATTGCTTCCTCGGTGCATGAGCCTCTCCATAGGACAGCTGGCTTCACTCAGACCAAGCAATGAGAGAGCAAGACAGAGAGAAGCAGAGACAGAGAAAAAAGAGATACAGAGATGAGAGAGAAAGAGAAGAAGACAGAGACAGAAAGAGAGAAAACTAGAGAGACGAGAGACAGAGAAAGAAGAGAGAGAGAGAAAAAGATAAAGGGACAGAAAGACAATGAGAGAGAGAAGGGGAGAGAGAGAAAGAGAACATGCAAAGGCTGCTGTAGCTTTATGACCTAGTCTCAAAGGCAGACGCCGTCATTGCCTCCTTATTCTATTTGTCAGAAGCAAGCCCAGCCCACGTTCAAGGGCGGGGAGGCTGGGCTCCACCTCTTACAGGGAAGAGTATCAAAGAATTTGTGGATATGTTTTTAAAATCACCACAGGGACCTGGGCTGCGAGTGAAAAAGTGTCAGGAAGATTGAGAAAACACTGGGCAGGCAAAGACGAGGGATGTCCGAGTCAGGGACCCGCTGGCGCACATAGACTACAGGGCAGTACAAGTCCATCTATATACAGTGCTGACGCCACCATGGCATAAGGGCTCATGGCCACAAGGAAGGAGCACCAACTCCACACCAAAAGGCCTTCTCCAGGCGTGTGAGCTAATAACCAAGTGCTCATCTACCTTTAAGATGATGCCTTAAGGTTCAGTTGCCTAAATTTTCATTTTCCTTCCCCACATTGTCACAGAACCAAATTCCACCATCAGCTAGTAAGAAAATGGTTTAGGTCCCTCTCTCTCAAGCCTCTAAATAGTCAGGTGCCAATGCAGAGATGGTGACAATGTGGGCCTGTGCAAGTGCAGACGGTCCCCAGGCTGGCTAGCACTCAGCTGTGCTGTGTTCATCCTACGCCAGACTTGCCCCTTCCAGGGGCTGCCCCGTCTGTGTCTGCAACAGCATATTGATTCTGCTCTCTGGGCCAAGAACAAGCGACGGACATGCAAAGTACACGGTAGGATGACTAATAACTAACCACGGGCAGTCTCCTGGCTCCCGGATGAAATCCCGTAACTCATTTAGACTTCTTTGATTTGGATGCTGAGCCAAGACGGCATGATCTTATTGCCTCTCTCCCCCTCAGGGTAAAAAAAAGTTAATAACAATTGCAGAGCATTCCTACTGAAACATCTGAGATCGCTGGTCTCTACCATCAGTGGTTGGAAACAAGAGAAGACAAAGCCCTAGATGTTAATCCAAAAGCCTGGTCTGAGGACGGGCTTTGTGGCCACTTCAGTGGACAATCTAGGGGACAAACCCTCAGGATCAAGAGATGGGTGCCCCTCTTTGCTTTGCCAGCTGTGGGCTTTTGTTAGTGGTTGCCAGTTCTGGAGCGCCCGCCCTCTTGCAGACCTGTCACTGCTGCCAAGACTGCAGCTTCAACTGGTTTCTGCCTCTGTCAGCAAGGCAGGGCAGAGTTCTCCACACTTACACCTCCAGGGTTGTGTTCTTCTTCTTCTCATTACTATTATTGGCTCCCACGTATTAACCTGACACTTAGTTTGCAATATCTTCTGTGAAGAAACCCGAGATTAGAAGGAGGGCATTTCAGCAACAATCCCCTGTGCTTTCGATACACATGGTTGGTCCTCGAGTTCACCGCGCGCCTCAGAAAGATGCCTTGGCACCTGTCACAAAGACCTCCAGGAGACTGCTCTGCTTACCTGGCTTTCTAGTCAACCCGGTATTCTCCGAGTTCTCTCAGGCTGAGTCGGCGCTGCTGCAAATAGGCTCCACAGAGTTCTGGTTCAATATCCCAACCATCGCCAGATTGTGCTGTCTCCTGGGACCCACGCCATGGAGCCACTGTAAAGAGGGGAGGAATGTAACTGCAGCCCGTATTTGGCTAGTCTTCCTTCCACAAAAGAAAAGAAAAAAGAAGATGCACAGTATTCAATTTGTCTCCTGTGTCCTGACACAACATTTCTCTCTTATGCCGGTGGTTCCTTAGAGTGTAGAAAAACATGTTTCAGCAAAGGAAGGCCAATTTTCAAAACCACTCATTTGGCAAATGCACAAGCTCTCAAGCTGGAAAGCCCTGCTTCTGGTTCCTCGCAGTTTACCTAATCCAAAAGCAGTGGTAATCAGGTTTAAAAAAATTATCAGCTCTGCCAATAGCCTTGGGCTTTGCTCGCCACGGTAACGTACACAAAGAGAGATGGTGATAATGGGTTGCTTATGCAATTGAAATGCACTGCCATCCGCACAGAACGTGAATGCCTGTTTGAAGAGCTACCGGGCACAAAATTTATGGCGCTCTTTATTTTACAACTGCACCGCCCTCACTGTAAATGCTTTCGTGGGATCAGCCAGTTTATTCCTTGGCTAATAACCCATCCATTCAAGCTGGAATGTCTGAATACAGAGTTCTCCTTCTACGAGATGCAGTATCTGATCAGACAATAATCAATACATCTCATTTTTCAAACCCCATCAACTTACATAATAAATTTCTCACTGTTGTATGGATCAAGTTCCCCCAAATAACACATAACTTGGAAGAATGCTAACACTTTTAAAATCAGGCTGGCATCCGAAGTCTACAGGAATCTCTATAAATCTGCTTTTCAGCATTATAAAATGATGCGTCTTCAGCATATTCTTCTTTTTCTTGATGTTGAATTGCATGTGCTTACCAGAGCAGAATCAATGAGGGATAAAAATGCTACAAGGATGTCTTGCTATAGCCATTCTCTTCTAAACCATCCATTTGCAGGAGATTGACTAATTAAATCATGCCATGGGTCTTCGTTTTCACAGAAAGTGCAGTTAGCTAATCTGAGCTGATATACTAATACTAGAAATAGGCATTTTTACATAGGACACATTATCTAGAGTCCCACAAAATATTTTTACTTGTTTGTATTTAATGCCTAAGGTGAAGCACTGCCTTTTTCCAACCTCATGTCAAACACATGTTCCACCTAGGATGGTGCCTTAAGAAAACCTAGGGTCAGTGTGGCCCAGAGGATTCTAACATCTGCTGGTGGTGGGCATGGCTGTATATTAGTTCCCCAGGGCTGTCGTAACAAGTACCACAAACTGAGTGACTTAAAGCAACAGAATTTAGTGTCTTACAGTTTTAGAGACAAGAAGTCCAAAATCACAGTGCCAGCAGGGCCATGTTCCCTCTGAAACCTGCAGGGAGGTTAAGAGTCCCTCATCACAGTCCCACCCATAGGGAGAGAGCCTCCTCACCTCTCCTAGCTCTGGTGTTTGTGAGAATCCCTCAACATAGTTCCACCCGTAGGGAGAGTCCGTCCTCGTCTCTCTTAGCTCTGGTGTTTGCAGCAATCCATGATGTTCCTCGGCTTGCAGCTGCACACTCCAATCTCTGCCCCATTATTGCTGGCCTTCTTCCCTCCTTGTGTTTGTGTCTTCACATGGCCTGCTCTTTGTGTCTCTCTCCTCTTCTTGTAAGGACTCCAGTCATATTGGATTGAGGGTCCACCCTACTCCATTACGACCTCATTTTAACTAACTACCTCTGCAATGACCCTATTTTCAAATAGGTTACATTCTGAGGTACTGGAGGTTGGGACTTCAACATAGCCTTTGGGGGAAGATACAATTCAACCTGTGATAGGCTGCATATGTCCCGCTTGGTTTTGTTTCCCGTCTAACTGCTTGGGCTCAGATGTGGGGTATAACCGTCAGAGGACGTCTTTGTAGGTAGTATGTTGGAAAGAATGACAAGCAAAGATGTCTGTATTAGGTCATATCAAGACTAACAAATCCCAAGTAACCAAAGCCCATGTTGCCTCTTCCCACTTCAGGGGAGTCCTGTGCACACTGGAGTAAGTGGGAAGAGGCAACATGGGCTTTGGTTACTTGGGATTTGTTAGTCTTGATATGACCTAATACAGACATCTTTGCTTGTCATTCTTCAATGGGCTTCCCACTTCAATGGGCTCCAGGTAGACATGGGAACTGGCACCCCAGATTGACCACAAGAGGCCCTGCCTATTGATGTTACCCTATTGAACTCATCATGCTTAGGTGATTTTGATCAGAAACCAGTCTTGTTTACACCCAGAATCGATTTGTCTCAGGGGGATTAAATGATGCTGATTCAATTCTGAGTGCCTGAACCATAATGTCAGTATGTTAACTTTTAATAGGAAATCTGTGTCACACAGACTGGAATGTTCGTTTCAGTGTGAATGTGAATTCATTTTCTGCAGGCTGAGCTACAAAGGAAGAAAAATCAGAAATTGTCTTAGTGAGAATGGAAACTAAGCAAGGGGAGTCAGTGGGATGATTCAAATACTCTATTGTCTAAGTCTGGTGCAGCCATTTCCTTAAACTTGTTTCATGTAAAAAGTGGATGATAAAGTAATGATTATAGGTGACATTTATTACAAAGTTACTTTACGTTAGGCATTGTACTAACAACTATTCTAACTACTTTTCGTACATTAACTTTTTTTGTCTTCTCAACAATGGTATGGAGTGGGTGGATATTATTATTCTCATTTTATAGATAAGGGTAAAGACAGGCTAAGTACTTTACCCAATTTTAGACAGCTAATAAGTGGCAGACCCAGAATGAGAACTCTCACTAGCTTCTTTCCAAACAGACTCTTAATCACTATATTATTCTGTCCACAGGGAATGTCTGCTCTGGCCAATGGTAGATTCCTACTTCTAGCTGTTCCTCTCTGCCAGACTCCTCTCTTCCTAGAATGTCTGCTGTCCTTCTCCTGACACATGCTAACTGGTTAACACCCATAATAAGTCCAAAGAGAATGCTTGCTATTCTTGTTTCTGGCTTGGAATATATTTTGTTTTTAATATACATGTAATGTATAATAATAACAAATATATAATATAATATATAATATATATTCATGTGATTATTATATATATAATATCTAATACATAATAATATATTCCCGTAGAGGGGGTAGAGTTTGTGGGGATCTGAGAATCTTAGCTCAAGGCATTTGGTGAGCCCATCCTAATAACTGTTAGTTAACAATCTTCATTGTTCATGGGAAAAGTTTAACTTTGCTACCCCTCCTAATTGTCATGAGGTATCATCTCTGTCTCCTCACTTCCAAGTCCCTGAGATGAAGCATCTACCTCTTCTCACAATCGCCTGTTATTTTTAACTTTAACCACTGGGACCTGGATCTCAGTGTTTAGAATATACCACGATCGCTTGCTGAGAGGTCACAGACTTCCCCCTGTTGACCTGGTCCAGTGCTTTTACTGACCTCGGCGTTCTCAGTCTCTCTCCAGCAGTTGACGCTGATTCTGACTCTTGATTCCCAGGTTATCCACACTTCCACATTTAGGTCTCCTCCGCCCAAAGTCCTCCTACCGGTGGGTTTGGGCCCGGGTCCTCGTCCCTCTGTTCTGTTTTTGCTGCACTGTTTTCCCCACATTCAACCCTTTTGGTGAGAACATCCGTTGCTCTAACTTTGACAACCACCATTATGCAAAGCACCATCATTTTAAAGTCTCGGTTACAATCATTTGTGTAGGTATATGAGGAATGGAGTGCATGTCCCAGGCGTAATAGAATCCTATATGTTACTCAGCATCAAAATAGCATTTCTGGGGGGCTGGACTGGCAGCATAGTAGTTAAGTTCACACTCTCCACTTCAGTGGCCCAGGGTTCATGGGTTCGGATCCCGAGTGCAGACCTACATCACTTGTCAGCCATGCTGTGGTGGTGACCCACATACTAAACAGAGGAAGATTGGCATAGATGTTAGCTCAAGGCCAATCATCTTCCCCACCACAAAAAAAAAAAAAATAGCATTTCTGAGTAGGTTTTAGGCTCTGTGGTTAATCCTTACCCTAATACATTTTTAATAACCTATTAGGAACATTTAGGGCTTAGCAGAGCCTCAGCTCTACCCTCCTGTGCCAGAAATCTGAAGTGGCCACTGTAGCGCATTGTCAACCTTCCTCAGAATGGTGAGTTGTCAAAGCGCTCTGTGAGAACACTCACTCTAGCAAAGGCTGGTGATGGTGAACTGCTTGCTCTCATCAGAATCTTTCATCAGTTTGGTGTGTCCCATTCCCTGCTGGTCCCACTTCCTGGACCTACTTATTTTTCTTGAGAGAGCTTCCTTAATAAGTCACTTTTATCTAATCCTTTCTCCAGGGTCTGCTTCTGGGAAAATCACTCCTGCAGCACCCACCTGTCTGCTCCCTGTCTGCTGACAGGAACCCCAGTACCAATTTCCAACTGGCTGATAGCCATTGTGGTTGGACTTTCCACTGACACTGCAAACTCAGAGTGTCCAGATTTGGACACGGCATTTCCCTCATCGTCAGCACATGAGTTCCCTTTCCAGATGCCCTACCTCCCTTGAGGCTTTGATAGTCTGTCCCTGGAAGCCTTGGGGTCCACTTTGATCAATGCCTGCCTTTTGTTCCCTTATCCAGGCTGCCAACCAGTGAGGCCATTTCTCCATTTGACCCTTTCTTTCTATCCATGGTATTCTCAACAGGGCTCAGACTTCCATTGTTATGGAATTGAGCTAATGAGAGCACCATTCTCTTGGATGTCTTTGCCCCTGACCTCCTCTTCCTACCAAGCATTCTGTACAACACCATCTAATTTTCTGCCCTGAAACACCAAGTCCATTGAGTCACTGCCCTGATTACAGATCCCCATTGACTCTTATGTCAGGTTCTAACTCTCCATTCACTTATTCATATATGCATTCATTCACTTGAGAAATGTTTTTGAGTACCTAAAATATGCCAGACATTCCTCTAGTCACTGGAGTTGACACAGTGCAAAAATAGATCCCTTCGTTCAACAGCAGGTAGCAATAAGTCCTAGGAAGAAAAATTAAGCAACAATAGAGGCTAGAGAGTGACAAGGGTAGCAATATTAGATAGATAGTCAAGGAGATGGTATCTGAATGAAGCCCTAAATGAAGTGGCAGGAGACATATGGAAACAGCGAGAGCAAAGGTGTCTGAAGGTGCCCAAGAAACAACAGCAAGTTCATCATGGTTGTAACACTATCAGAATGAGGAAGAGCCACAGGAGACAAGGCCAGAGGGCAGCCTAGCTCAGGTCAGGGGCCTGGCCATGGTGAGGACTTCTCACTTATCCCAAGTGTGAGGTTAATATATGGGGGGCGGGGGGGGTTTGCACAAAGTAGACGTGATATTTGACTCATGTTTATAGATAATAATTTAGGCTTTGCTGAAACAAAATACCATATAGTGGCAAGAATGGAGGCAGCAAGATCAGGAAAAGGCTCTTACCAATAATCCAGGTTTCTCTGGACCAGCCCGATGCAGTAGGAATACGGATTCTAGATGGGCTGTCGCTGCTGAACTGCCTGGGACCATCTGCCAGAAATCCTGCCCCTCTTCCCATTAGACGAGCAGAACCCAGCTTCTTGAGGACCAATCTGCCAATCACAGCTGCCACCCTGTCCCTCCGCCCACATGCGCCGACTCTACCTGATCATTGACACTGTAGTTCCTCCCCTGTAGTTAGAAACTATTCCAGACTGAAGCGTGGTGACCAAGTGGCATTAAAGTGAGTGTGTATGTGAACTGAACTCTGAGTTATATTTTGTCGGTAGACATCATCGCAAGAAAAAGACCTAAAAGAGAGCTCTCAGCTGCTGCCGGCACCTAATATTTTGAAGATGGCTCGTTCTGGTCCTCTTTGAAAATATTCCCTGGCTATGCCGCTCCAGGTCCTGTCTCCTGCCTCAGAATATCCATTGAACTTACAGGTAGTTAAGCAAAATTCACTACTTAGTTATGGTCCAGTCATTTCACATGTGTGCATTACATATACCTAAGTTCTTTGTGGACCTACGGAGAAGTGGGAAGCACAATTTTCAGGTAACCTTTATAATAATGAAAATAATTAATATTTATTAATATTTATTTAAGTATCTATGGCAGATACTATTCTAAGTGCGTTATATAAACTAACTTATTTTATCCTCACAACAAAATTCTGAGGTAGGTGTGGTGATTATTCAAAGTTTTTTAATGAAGAAGAAGCTGAGTTATATAAAGATGAAGCCCCTTGACCAGTGCTATGGACTGAACGTCCTTCTAAAATTCATGTATTGAAGCTATGACCCCTAATGTGATGGTACCAGGCGATGGGGCCTTTGGGGTGATTAGGTCATGAGGTTGGTGCCCTCATAATTAGTGTTCTTATTAAAGACACCCCAGAGAACTCCCTAGCCCCTTCCACCATGTGAGGGCACAGCAAGAGGGCACTGGCTAGGAATGAGGAAGAGGGCCCTCACCAGAAGGTGACCATGCTGGCGCCTTGGTCTTGGACTCCCAGCCTCCACAACTGTGAGAAATAAGTGTCTGTTGTTAATAAATCACAAAGGCTGTGGTGTTTTCTTATAGCAGCAGGTAGGGACTAAGACACAAGCATATAAACCGAAGCCATACTCTCCGGGCGGTAACCTTCCGCTGAAACACCATTTCTTAGGTTGACCAGAACCTGAATGAGCACTGAGCATATAGCACATGACTGAAAACCTGTTATTCTACCTACTGGTCAAACAGCCAGTAATCAAACATCATAACGGTGCATCCGGGGTTACACTGAAAAGAATTGAACTTCGACAGGAGGGCAAATAGTAAGAGAAGAAGAAAGCACATTCAGATTGTATAATTACATAACAGCCCCTCACACACCCAGGCCTGCAGCTAGGCCACACAAAAATGAGCTTCTGACCCTCCTTGCTGTTCAGGGCCTCTATATGAATTACACACCATGACTCAGATTCTTAACCTTGATCCACTAATTCATTCAGTAAGTGTTTATAAAGTGTGTAATGCACACCAGGCAACACTGCCCTCATCACCTGTTTTCTCGGCTGTGGCTTCACTCAAGCCTGTAGCTTCTATGCTGTTGCACACCTTTGGCCTTCAGTTCTTGCTTTCTTCTCAGCTACAATCTGGGTGCTTACCTCAGGCCAAATGTTTTCAACCAGCCCACTGCTTTCCTAGGAAAGCAAATGAGTTCACATCCGTAAAGTGATTGAAAAATAAGATATAAGACTGAGCATTCCAGTGCCAACACCTTCTTGATTTTCTGTAAATTATGATGGTGGCAGCATGACGTTTCACTTCTTGCCTGCACTAGGAAGACGTTTTCGTAGAAAAACAAGAAAAACTAATCCACACTCATGCCAAGATTCATAGGGAGTTGCAAGGGACCCAAAATGGCCAGACGATCTTTAAAAAGAAGAACAAATTTGAGGGACTCACACTTCCCAAAAGCTCAAGGCAATGTGGTACTGGCATAAGGATAGACATAGAGGTCAATAGAATAGAAGGAGAATCCAGAAGTAAACCCTTATATTTATGGTCAACAGCTTTTTGACAAAGTGTCAGGAAAACTCAAAGGGGGAAAGAATGGTCTTTTCAACAAGTGATGCTGGAGAACTAAATACCCACATGCAAAACATGAAGTTGGACCCCTATTTCACACCATATACAAAAATTAACTCAATATTAATTGCATACTTAACTCTAATAGCTAAAACTGTAAAATTCTTAGAAGGAAATACAGGAGTAAAACTTGTGATATAGGTTGAGGTGATGGTTTCTTAAATAAGACACCAAAAGCTCAAGTGACAAAATAAATATAAATAAATTCGACTTTATCAAAACTTAAAACATTTGTGCTTCAAAATACATCATCAAAAAGTGAAAAGACAATCCATAGAATGGGAGAAAATATTTGCAAATCATTTATGTGCTATGAGACTTGTATCTAAAATATATAAAGAATTCTTACAACTGAACAATAAAAAGAGAATTCAATTTTTTTAATGGAAAAGGATTTGAATAGATGTGTTTCCAAAGAAGACATACACGTGGCCAATAATCCCATGACAATAACAAATTTTGGCAAAGATGTGGAGAAATTGGAACCCTCATACATTGCTAGTGGGAAGCAAAATGGTACAGTCACTTTGGAAAACAAATTGCCAGTCCCTAAAAGTGGTAAACATAGACTTACCATATTACTCAGTATTTCACTCCTAGGTGCATACACAAGAGAACTGAAAATATATGTTCACACAAAAACCTGTAAACAAATGTTCTTAATAGCCGAAAAGGAGAAACAACACAAATGTCCATCAACTGATGGAGGGATAAATAAAATGTGGTCTATGCATACAATGGAAATTTATTCAGCCATACAAAGGCATGGAGTATTTATACACGCTACAACGTGGATGAACCTCAAAACATCATGCTTAGTAAAAGGAATCAGACACAAGCGGTCACATGTCGCATGATTCCATTTACATGAAATGTCAAGAATAGCCAAATCCATGAAAACAGAAAGTATGCTAGCAGTTTTCAGGCATTTGGGAAGAAAGGAACAGAATCAACTGTTAGTGAGTATGAGGTTTCTTTTGGGAGTGATAAAAATCTTATGAAATTAGATAGTGGACAACTCTTTGAATATAATAAAAAACACACAGAATTGTACACTTTAAAAGAATGAATTTTATGGTGTATAATTTATATCTCAATCAAGTTGGTATAAGAAAGTCTCACCCATTTATTAGCTCACCGTTCTGTCAATCCGGGGGTGACGTGGCTGGGTTCTCCACCAGCGTGTCACAGGCAGAATCAAGGTGTTGGTGGCTGTCTTCTCTTCTGGAGTTTGGGGCTGTCTTCCCAGGTCATTCTTGTCGTTGGCGGAACTCAGTTCCTTGCCAAGGAATAGAGCTGAGCTCCCTGCTTCTTCGCTTGCTCTCCGCTGGGGCTGCTCTCAGCTCCTAGAGACCTCCTACACTCCTTGCCACTTGGCCTCCTCCACTCAAAGCCAACCATGGAGGATCTTGCTTGTGTAAAATTCCTCTGATCATGCTTCGAATCTCTTCATTCAGGACGAGAATTGTCTCTCACAGGTGCTCATCTGATATGCTCAGTGCTGCCCAGGGCAATCTCCCTTTCCTAGAGCGAGCTGTGCTATGTAACCTCACCTCATCAAGGGAGTGCTATTCCGACCTCTTCACTGTCCTGGGGAGTATACTGCGGGTGTCCACCGGGGGTTATAATCTAGGTGGGCATCTTATAATACTGTCTACCATAGTCCCCCACCTCTGTATCTCCCCGCTTTATGCTGATCCTGCCCTGTTGTCTTCTTCAGGATTATTCTGCAGATACTCTTGAGTACAGTCACACAGCCTAGCACTGACAGAAACTAAAAAAAAGTACTTTCAGATAGACTGCCAAAGGTGATGGGTCCACACAGCTACCCTCAATGTCAGGGGAGTCTGGACAACATGGAGTTCAATGTACTTAACATCTAATTTCATATGCATTCTAGGAATTGTGCTAAATTCTGAAAGCTTCTAGGGATGGTACTATGATTGTTCTAGAAATCTTAGTCTTATTTCCTATATTTGGAAACTCAACACCCCGTAGAATTATGTGTGTTTGTGTGTATATGATGGAGAGAACACGTGTGTGGGTGAGAAAGACAGAGATGACTGACAGAAACATTGCTTTATTGCTGCTATTGCTTCAAGCCATTCTGCTCAAAAATGGGAAATAACATGAAAATCAATAGAACATAATAAAAGTCATCACTGAAGGGAAGACGCCTGCAGAAAAGCAAGCATGTTTCGTGGAATGCCGGCAATCTCTTGTCCTGTTTTTTCTCTCCACTCCCCGCCGTTTCAGATGGTGTGGATTTATCCACAATATGCCCAGAATTTGAAAATCCGAGGGGAGGGGTGAACCTTAATTGCAGCCACATGAAGCCTTGGAGGGCTTGGCTTATTGACACGGCCTCCCTGTAAGAAGTGGAGGGACTGGCCAAATGATTGTAATTGACCCAGACAGCAACTGTAGAACATTTTAGCTTTGTGCAGTGATTTTATTCACCAGTCATGATACAAGATAAAAACTATGACTCTGATTTGTCTTTGAAGAAAGGCTCTTACCTAGTTAGCAAAAATATCCTTGGGTTCAGTTTTCCCATCTGTCTAATATGGGGAGATAATATTTACCTGGGTTTTTATGAGTCAAATGAGTTAAGAGATGTGTATTGTTCAAATGTGTGTTTACTAAGATAAGAATCTGATTTTAATAAATAACAAGTAATTTTTTCACAGATTAAAAAAAAATATTTCTTTGTGCTAGTCAGGGCATTTTTGTTATGATACATTGTGCAAACCCTAAAATAACTCTTTAAGATACATTTAATTCCCATTCTTTTACAGATCAAAAAACTAAAGCTATCAAATGGCATTGCTACTTATGGATGCTGCAAGTGGAGTGAACCACAGGGCCTGCAATTTGCATTGACTGCTCTTTTATTTTCTGTAGCACCGTAGGTCTCTGCTACCCTTTGAGACAATGACTCACTGCTTTTCCAGCCACTTTGATATGATAATGCTGCATTTTTTCAGAGAAACTTTTAAAAATTTCATTATTACACATCCTTTATCTAGAGGAGTCATTTGTAACTAAAGGTGCCATCGGGTCATTTTGTAATGAAGGGTCCTAAACATATGACTTGAGCGTATTCCTAACAAAATTATCCAACTGTGTGTAACATGCCAGAACTGTACATTTACTTTCTAAAGAACCACATCAAAATCTTTTCAGATGAATATTTGATATAAACAAATGTGACTAGATAGTCAATATTTTTCCTAATTTTTTTAGGGACTTAGCTAAGGCCATTAAACTAAGAACCAAGGTGACAAGTCTCTCAATTTCTAAAAATGGTAGCTAGACTCATCCTTTGCAAAAATTGCTAAGAAATAGTCAAGTTTGTTCTGAGACATTCCGTGTAGCACCCTTCTTTGCACTTTAAATAAGAGGAGACTAGAGGGCCGGCCCTGTGGCTTAGCAGTTAAGTGCGCGCGCTCCGCTGCTGGAGGCCTGGGTTCAGATCCTGGGCGCGCACCGACACACCGCTTCTCCAGACATGCTGAGGCCGCGTCCCACATACAGCCACTAGAAGGATGTGCAGCTATGACATACAACTATCTACTGGGACTTTGGGGGGAAAATAAATAAATAAATAAAATTAAAAAAAAAAAAAGAAAGTCTATATTTAAAAAAAAAAAAGAGGAGACTAGAAATTGATCAGAGCTGGAAAGAGAAAAGGGGAGACAGGGTACAGAGTGCCCAAGAATCACCACCATAGCATTACAAGTGAGGGAGACGTTCTCAGAACCATATGGAGTGTGTGAGGTGTCTTCCAAGAAAAAAGACTGAAAGTTAATCTGTTCCCCACCCTAGTTTGGAAATAACTAAGCTGCTCACACAGTCAGGAACAAACTCATGGGGACACCTGTCTTCCAAAAGTGGAACATGAAGCGGTCTCAGGAGGTGCCTGGATTTCATGGGGGGTTCCTGCATTCCTTCTGGAAGTGGATGTAGCTCCAATGGCAGATGCCTGCTCCTCTGTCAGGATGGTCTGCATTACAGCAGGATGTATCTGCATTTCCACTGGAGGCAGATGCACTAACATTGGAAGGCGTCTACATTTCCATTCCAGACAGGTGTACATCCATTGATAGGTACCTGCATTTCCCTTGGGAGAGATCTGTATTTCCATTGAGAGGTGTGTACATATCCACATTTTGGACAGCAAGAATGCCTGGTATTTCCTGTTGACAAGAGTAGACTCCCAGGAAATCAGCTGGACCAAAGGCAGTTGATCATCCATACCAGGAAACCGTGCATTAGCTGATCTCTGAGGGGAGGCTGGGAGGAGGACAGAGAGCCAATTATACTTCATGTAAACCCACCACATATGCCCCAACGTGACCAAGCCAGCGTTTTGGAAGCTGCACAGAGGAACCTAATCACTTAGGACCTTGCCTTTGCCTCCTTCCTTTAGAGGAAGCAGAGGTAATAACGAGAAGGTGTCATATGAGATAGAAATGAGAGCAGATGACCCTCTGCTTCCCCACCGAAGGCCACTGAGCATGAGTCAGACCTGAACTGTGCGGGAGGGATCATTTTAAATATAGCTGTGAGATACAAATGCTGATTTAGACAAACCTGGAGTTTATAATAACTGAAAATAAGTTTGTTTTAATGCCTGAACATGACCAAAAAAGCTATGAGCACTGCCCATTCAGGTATGGGGAAAAGAAAACCAACAAAATGGGCTTGAAGATTGCAAGGTGAGAAAAATAAAGTGTTTCTTAACTTGCCTCAGTCAAGTTCAGCCTGAGCAATATGCCATTGACAGCCACCCATGCATGCAAATAGATTTAAACAGGGAATACTAGAATAGAAATACTACGTGAGGAATATTACCCTCAAAAGTTTGGACTTTATTTAAAAAACCGGCATCTTTCACGTTTACAGTCATTGACAATATTCCTTCTCTTTGCTTTCCACTCCCATCTTCTCTACACTTCTCCACTTAGCTAATCTGTATTCGGTACAGAATACTATTGAACTCCTGTTATGTATTCAGCACTGTATTACGGCATGTACAGGAACACAAAAGCATCTGTCTGCAGCAGATCCAATGAGAGCTTGGCTCAAAATAGAGATTACTTCATAAAAATAAGAGATGTACTAACCACATTAAACGTCTCAAAGACTTTGGTTATAAGATGAAGAACATCAAATCTTTAAAATATTTTATACAGTCATTACACTGAAGAAATATGCTTGCATGCATGGCCAGTTGGGTTGATTATCCAAACAGTGGTCATTAAAGCAACAGGAAAAGATATAGAAAAACATGCCTTGGTCAATCCAGACTTCTTTAAAACCACGATTACCATTTTCGCTAGAATAATAGTTAACATTATTCCAGTTGAGTATTCAGAGAAAGGAGTATATGCTGGGTGTTATAACCCCAGCTCTATATTAACCATCTATTTGATCTTGAGTAAGTTTTTTTAACATCTTTGAGACTTTCTCACCTGTAAGCAGCAGCTCTAAACCTAAACATGTATTCCTAGATTTTCAACTTCAAGAAAGCAGTTTAATTTCCTGTTTTGCAATCTACATATTTTAATGCTTATGTTGGGTCTTTTCCATGACAATTCCAGGAGGTAAGCAAATTCACTCATATCCAGCTTCCTACTGCACTTTTCCAAAAGATAAACTGAATTTTAGAGTAACAGATGTTTGCTTATTATAGGGAGACAATGTTGTGAAATTCTGGCAGCTTGGTGCATTTGTTTCCATGCATGAGAGTTTAAGACATTCTGAACATTTGTAAGGCTTCAGTGGTTCTGCCTGGACAAGATTTGGTCTTTGTCCATTATCTCTTCTCCATAGCATGAGATCACCAGAGCAGTGGTCACTGAGGGGAAGGTAGACTCAGTAGAGGCTATTTGAAGGTTACTTACCACAGTCAAAAAATATGGCCATTTTTAATGAAGCATGATGCTTTCATTTGAAGTTGTGATTTACCAGCAGGGTAACTTTTTTCTGCTTGTTATGTTCTGGGTTCTGCAGGTTAGCTAGCTAAGCTCAAATGTGATTGGCATGCAGAGCCCCTTAAAATTGTCAGGCCACCTTGCAATTAGGCATAATGCCACTCAAACAGATGGCATAAATGATGGCATGCCAGACAGCCAATACACGTATCAGCATTGAGCATTCAGAGAGAATTTCCTCTCGGGATGTTGGAATATGGCTCTATGGCATAGCTAGCAATAAAGTATTTTACAGTGCACGCAAATTTTAGAAAGAATAATACTGTTCTTGTTATGTAGTGCTAGATATGGAACCAGAGAATCATAGACTCATAGATTCTCAGGCTTAAGAGGCACTTTAAAGGCAACCAATTTTGGTGACCCATTTGATGCTCTATTCATTCATTCATCCATCCAATGGATATTGAACATCCATGATGAGTTAGGCATCAACTACCTATCTGCCCAGTCATTTGGCCAACTCGTCATCTAGCCTGACCTTGACCACACTCACTGACAGGGCACTCACCACTGTTAACACTCGATCCAAGTCACGTTCCACTGAACAACTTTAATTTAGACCACACCCTCTTAATACACAGCTTCCAGAGCTAAATCCCCTACTATACATGCAATTGATTATAAATTAGCAAAGAACAAATGCAATAGCTTTAAGTAAAATTGCAAAATTTGTTGGTATTTTTTCTTGAAATATAAATGTGACCCATTATTCAATGTTATCAATTCCTACCTGCATTCAATTTCTATAAAACATCACAGGTTTTGCAATTCTAGGACAGAGAACAAAAAGACAGTAGTTTCATCATTAGACATGACTTAGAACACAAAACTGCCATTACTTGCTGGGTGATCTTGGAAGATCTATTTGGATTCTCTGAGCTTCTGTGTCCTCAGCTGCAGAATGGAGATATGGCTGTACTATATTAAACATCTATCCCTTTATTTGGCAAATATATTTCATAAACATTGTGTGTGAGGTATGCTAGGACACACTCTATTAATTATGAAATGCAATGAGTTCAGGTTATAGTAGGTAAATAGTACATATTGCTACTGAACATTGATAAAGCAACTTGGTTGTACAGTATAACATGCAGAAATACTTATGGAATGAAAGAGAAACTTGAAACATTGGGTATGGAAGTAACCTTATGATAAAATTTAGGCATGTCTGTCCATGTCTGCAAGATGGTGCAATGCTTTGCAGGAAAGATCTTGGAAAAGAACTCACCTGAAGGAAGAAAAGATTAAACCTACACATTTGGATCATTTGCATCAAGGGGTGTAAGCCAGTGCTGAAGAATAGAATTGAAAGGATGGATCAAAGGGATGATTACAAGGAACACAGTGGTCCTTGATGGAGGCTGTGGGAGCTCTTTACAAATATGCACTTATCTTTTGCCTCCTCCCTCTGCATCCTCTTAAGCTATTGCTCCAGAGTATATTATACTCTTGGATGAGGAGGAGAGGAAATTTAACAAAATTTCCAGGGGACTTTAATGACACCATACATGTATTTTCCTCACTGGTCTATCTTCCGTGTAAAGCGGGCATGGGAATGGATGAGGAAAAGCAAGAGTCTCTTCCTTCTTTGTTCCATAGTCCAGACCCATGGGTCATGCTTGGCTCCTCGGCAAGAGGGATGCATCAAAGTGTAAGTACAGGTGGGAGATACTTCGCTGTGGTCTCTTGGGAGGGTTGAATGCCCAATCTCTGAGAAGCATTGTGCCAGTGGTTTGATGCACAAGAATACCACCCGTGGAAAAAACAGCCATTGTGGCAACTTTGGCGAGTACATCAGTGGGCATCATCAACAGTGGTGGTGGTGCTTTCAGCAGGGGCCATTGGGGCCCCATCATTGTGAGCACATGTGCTGCTTTCGGCATTGAATGATGTTATGGGTTCAATTGTCTCCCCTAAAAATGCATATGTTGAAGTCCTAACCCCAAGTTACTGAGTGTGTGAACTTATTTGGAGATAGGGCTGTTACAGATGTAATTAGTTAAGATGAAGTTATGCTTGAGTAGGGTGGGCCCTTAATCCAATTCTTATAAAAAGGGGAAACTTGGACATTGACATGCACACAAGTAGAATGGCATGTGAAAATGAAAGCAGAGATTGGGGTGTTGCATCTACAAGCCAAGGAAAGCCAGAGATGGCCAGTAAACCACAGCAGCCAGGAGAGAGGCCAGGAACAGATTTTCGCTCAGCCCTCGGAACGAACCATACCTGCCGACACCTTGATCTTGGACTTCCAGACTCCAGAACTGTGAGACGATAAATTTCTGTTGTTTAAGCCACTTCACCTGTGGTACTTTGTTACAAAAGCCTGAGAAAACAAATACAGATGGGAAGAGGGACCTTCCTCTACTCGCCAAAATAGGGCTGGAGGACAATGGCAGAGGATCCACGGCAACAAAGGAGACTACTTCAAACAATGCAGTGGCTCTGTTCATGGAATGGGTGAGTGGAGCTAAGGAAATATGAAGGGCTGCAGTTTTCATAGTGTGAGTGTAGGCAGAGCCAGAGAGAAGTAGGAAGTATATATTATATACTTTATATATAAAAATTATATAACTATAATTTTTAATCATAGTTTTACCAGTTGGTCTGTAGGATCCTGACCCGGGTACATTTATGTGCATTTGCTCTGGAGTCCGCCTAGGATTCTTACTCACCTCCCCCTCCTCTGCCACATCTAGTCAGTTTCCAAAGCTCATGAAATCTACCATCCTAACAGCTGTTTCCTGACCCTTCTTCAATCCCACTGGTACTGCCTTTTGTAGAATGTCACCATTTCTTGCCTTGACCAGAGCAATTGTTTCCTAAATGGTCTCTCTGAAGCCAAGCTCCCCCCTCCTCCCACCTGTCCTGCCCAAAGCAAATGCTAACATGCATTTGAGAGTCTGTAAAATATACAGAATAAAGTCCAATATCCTCAGCCTGTGTATGAGACTGCTGGGGTCTCTTCTTTCCCTATACCTGCTAGCTCAGGGACCTTGGCCCTTACTTCACCAGTGAAGCTTGGCTCCTGCACAAAAAAAATTAAACCGTGACAGCATCTCCTCTAGGTTTGAAGGGTGGGGTAGGTGAGTTTACATTTAAACAGCACCCAGAGCATAAATTAACACAAAACTTCTCAATAAATGTAAATTATAGTTATCTCATGCTTCAAATCTCTTCACATCCTGTGTTCTAGCCATTCCAAAATGCTTGTGTTCTCAGAATGAGCTGAGCTGTATCATCTCTCAGACTTTTTACATGTGCTTCCCTGGTCCTTATTTGCCCTGAAAACATGGGCTTCTCTTTAAAGACTGTCTCAATTGTATCATATTTACAAAGCTTTCCATGAGCCCGAGAGGTAGAATTGACCACACCCTCTCTGTGCCACATGTATCCCTACAGAATTCATTCTTAGCACTGAAAACACAATCCATCAGAAGGGCTGGCTTATGTTTCTCTCCCCCAGGGATTGGGTCTTTGTATTTTATCAACCATAGTACGTTCTCACGACATACGTATTTTTAATGAATAAAATTTTACGTCTAGATTTTATGACCATTAGGGACAAAATTACTATATCTTGTCCTCCAAAGTGATTATTAACCCAAAACATGTTTGCTGAATGAATAAATAAATGAATCTGGTGAAACGTTCTTAAGAACTTTGCAATGTCCACACAGAAAGTACCAGAATGAAGACTGGCAGCTTGAGCCGTGGGCAGTCAGGACGGTGCCTCTGCTTCTATATCACATGCAGGCCAATAAAAAATGCATACATTAACACTTTTGGTTAGAAATAAACACAACATTGAGCAGAATACAAGTATCTTGCTTTTGCACCTATGTTCTCTTTTGTCACATGGAATTCATCATCGGAATATCCTCTTTATTCTCAGAGTGCAAGAAAAACACTCCAAGTTGTGAGTCAATGTTGAATTTTGCAATTCTATGCTTATATTCCAAGATACTCATGTATCTTTTCTCACAAGGCCATAAAAAGAAGCCAGATAGAGAAAACTACCAGCTACCTAAAGGAGCCATCTTTTAAGAATGACCATCTTGTCAAGGAAAAAAATAAAAGCTGACACCAGCTAAACTTCAGGGTGCAGATATTATTGCCCTTCCCCATGGTACCAAAGGGGCAGATGGCAACTTAGGGACCAAGTCCAGTTCAGGTGCTTAATACAGAAAATTGCAACACTTGGACTGGGGTATGTCTTTTTGTCACAGTCCATATCAGCATATGCTTCTACTTTATAGCATTAATCATAATCGTAATTATTTATAAATTTCATTTAAGGCGGCAATCTCTCTTCCTGCTAAATCTCCAATATCTATGACAGATAGAGCCTAACATTATGTAGTATAAAAATAAATGTATAAAAACAATATAAATAAGTAGATGCATATATTAATTAGTCCCTAGACTGCATCTGTGGGTGGAGGGAGAGGGGTAAGCTTCCATTTTTTTTACCCACTGTAGTTACTTAAACTATAACTAGGTATAAGCAATTCTTAAGAGTTCATGCATATATAACCCCTTTCTGTTTTCTAAGTAAATTCAGGATAAGGCACTGGGTAGGCACCAATTATAAAAGCAATGTCCTAGATCTTAGGGCTTTTCTTTTATTCTTTCTGATTAATGGACTATGCAAACATCATTTTAAAAGGCATACCTCAGCCATATAATGAGAGATTAAGTAATTTTCAAAGTGTTATGAATACAAGTGAAATTCCATCCAAAAAGACAGAAAGAAATGGTGCAGGGTCTGCACTGAATTTTTGTGTGCTAGCTATTGCCCGGGTGAATTAAAAGTTCCCATATGTGAAGTTCCCAGGCTAATGCCTCACACATCGCTCCTCTTGCCCTTGCAGGGAAGAATGTGAGTTATTCCCTTTCCCCCCCTCCCCTCTCCGTACCCCCACATGTAAGAGTGGGCTTCTTGGCTCTTTTGGAGAGTAGTTGAAGGCTGTGGGCTTGTTGGAGGTAGAGCATTTAGCCCAAGGCCAAGGGCAAATGCCCACTCTCTGGCGAAGCCCCAAGACTAGTTTCCAGAGATACATTTAAAAATGGGACAGGGAGAGTAGCCCACAACCGCATTTCAATCTGCACTGAAAGTTGTAAGTTCTGATTCTGAAACCGGTTATCCCCGCAACGGATACAGATTTGATGGCCTTGAAGCTCTGTCTGCTAAGACCACTTCAGGATCTCACAGTCAAATCTCTGAGTTTTCAAAGCATTGCCTGTTCCGCTACATAAGTTATACCACAATTTAAACAAAGTATTACCAATTTGAAGACAGAATGAGAAAAATTCTCCTCTTTGAATGCTTTTCCCACACTGAACCGTAAAATATATATATTTAAAATTTTTCTAATAAAGATAAATGAACACGGGCTTTTGTTAAAATTTGTGTCTGGCTAGTAGCCTCAGAAATCAAAGCCTCTGACTCTACCACTGAAAGATATGAAGCAATTTAAGATGCATTGAGGGATTTAAGACACATTTACAACAACTACAAGGCCAGTGGACTAGACGGATAATATTTGCATGCACTTGTGTGGTGCCCATTTGAAATTAGATGAGAAGGGTCCCTCCTTCCCTCACTCGTTATCTCCACAGCAGAGAAATTCCAAACCCACAACATTCAGGAAGCCAGCCAGCTGTCCCCTGACTTCCTAGTCGCTGCTCCATTAGCCTGTCAGTGTGACGTTCCCCCCAACCAACCCCTCTCTTTAGATAACCCGTTAACCACTGCAAATCTCCATCGTGGTGTGGAGGCACGTAATGAAGGTTTTATCCTACACCAAGCGTAAATAAAAAGAAAGCAGTGAAGAAAGAATGCAGGAAAACTTTTAAAATGTAGCAGAAGATTTAAACACACATCAAAGGCTGAACATAGCACATTTGCTACGGCTGCAAAAGAAACCACACATAGAATCTGGAACAGTGGGAAAAGAACTAGGGGCCAAACATGATAAGAGGATGGGAATTGATATAGTCAGCAGGGATTAAAAATCCCGATCAAAAAACTTTAGGAGTTTCTGTTAAGGAACTCAGTTATTCATCCACTCATTTCTTCATTTACTCATTTGATGAACATCTGTGGAGCAATTGCTATTTTCCAGGCTGTGGGGAGTAGCTTAGGGAATAAAATGTCCTGCTCTCATGGAGTTTCGCTTCTAGTGAAAGTAGAAAGGCCACTGAGAAGCAAGCCAGTAGGATATTTTCAGATCCTGATAACTGCTTTCAGAAAAATAAGCAGAGTGAAGGGCTGAAGAGAGATTGGGAAACTCTCTCTAGATCTCGTGGTCAGGACAGCATGTCAGAGGAGGAGCAGAGACGGGAATGTTGCGAAGAATGAGCCACTTGAAGACAAATTAATGAAAGAAATGTTCCCAGAAAGGGCAAAACAGGTACAGAGGTCCCAGGCTGAGGATGCAACAAGATGTGCTGTGTGTCCTTTGGGACATCCATGATTTTAGAGAGACTTGATTACATAAAGATGATATAGCTCCAAAATGCTTATTAGGTCCACATCCAGACTGATTCTGGCAGTCTTTTCATTAGAAGAGTAAAGTAAAATCTCATAAACATCTATTCATCTGTTCAGTGTGGGGGTGGCGGGCTGGGCTCACCTCCAAAAGCAAACAATAGCAGACTAGTCTCAGACTTCACCTCCGCAGTAAGGGCTAAAAGGCTGTGTACACAGCTCTGGAGTTTAAGTGGAGAGAATTTGAGATCTAAGAATTGTGCTTAGCCAAATTGCCTTATACTGTCATCAGAAACAAGCACTTTGAAAATATATCAGCCTTGTATCTTTTGGAAGATATATACCTGGGATGATGATGATCGATCAGGAAAAAAAATCAAAGTTTCTTCCTGAATATTGGGGAAATATTAGATATTTTTTTAAAAATATGATTGGTTAACAAGAGGGTTATCAACAGGCCCAATACCCCAAATTTTTCCTTAAAAGAATTAGAAATCACCTCAGCAAAACCTATCCTATTGAATTGGCCACAGCAAAGCCTCTATCAAACAGATGTCTAAACAAACAAATTAGACATTTAAAAGTAAGTAGTTTCAGCATAAACTGTTTCCCCTTATTGTATGAACATTCTCATAATTAGAGTCAAGAAATTTATTGGGAGGAGCCTTTCTTTTAGACAATATATACCTTGAATTAAAATCTCTGATAAAATATGAACACAGGCATGTAAAACAAAAGCTATGCCTGTATCCCAGTCACTATAACTATGTAATGAACCACCCCAAATCCTAGTGACTTAAAACAAAATCAACATTTATTTCTTTTCCTCACAAATTGGCATCTGGGGTGGGTCTCCATGAGGATGGCATCTCTGCTTTACTCGAGGAAGCGGCGCTTACTCACGGAGCTCACTCACGCCTGGTGTTGGGACCACATCGAGCTCCTCAGGCTTCTCTGCCTCTACCCAGTGCCTCCATCCTGGAAGCATCATGGTGGACCATCACAGTGCAGGACAGTTCAGGGCTCCCTGGCGGTATACCCCAGGTGGAGAAGGAAAGGGAGGAAGCCCAGCATGGTCTAGCCTGGGAGGAAGTCAGGTGCATCACATGCTCGCATCCTGCATCCTTTTCTTTAGAAGTGAATTCCAAAGGCCAGCACATGATCAAGGCGAGGGCATCAGACTCCATCATGATGAGAGCGGTGTCAGAGGCTACAAATGAGTTTTAAAACCACTGATACCTGAAAGAAAATATTGAAAGATAAAGTATGCAAATGCAACGTTGATAGGCATTTTTTGTCACTGTACTTTTCTCAATTTTCTTCAACAAACAACTATTTTTTTGCGAAAAGTAGTTAAAATTAGAAACGAGATAACTATGCAAGTCTTTTTTCAATGCCTGCCCCTAATGCCTCTCCTCCACCATCTTCACATATCCTATTGCTTTATCATCTAAACACATTTGTTTCTCAATAATAATATACAATCTAAGGGCAGTTTGATGGGAGCCAATAATCAACCACAAGTTGGTAGAAACACGTTATAGAAAGACATGTATTCACATCCTGTCATTCACCAGGTACATGAACTTGGGAAGTCCATTTAACTGCTTTGAGCTTCAGACACATTAAAAGAAACTCAGAAATCCTAACTCACAGAAATATTGTGAGGATGGATCAGATAATATTTACAAAACTCTTGCAGGATGCATCATACTACCAGAAGGAACTCGTGAACAGTATCTGGATTTGAAGCTCTCCCATAGCACACCTAGGCCAAGATGACTTTTGCATCCCTCCAGGTGATGGATCAGGAAGGAAGGCTCAGCAGAGCAGCACATTTGAAACTAGCACAGTTGTTGTTCTTTGCATTCATAAGAAATCACACACACAACACTAAAAAGAAGGCAACGTTATAGTCATTGTGTAGACTGGACTGGAATTTCCAATTTCTGAGCAAAATGGTGTTCTTCTATCCGCCTAAAGAACACTCATCTCCTGATCACCAATTTCAAAAGGTGAAAATTAATATGTAGCTTTCAACAAGCTTGAAGAGAGTAAAAGAGCCAATCAATGAGTCCACATGGTGCCCAGGTAGAGCATGCCAGAGGCCATGGGGAGCATGGCGTGCAAATCCTTTGTGTTACAGCAAAGCCTACTCATTCTCACTAATGACAGGGAAGCCCATTGTGAGTTAGCAAATTTCACAATTAGCAAGTAAGAAAAAAATAATTAAAAGAATCAGGAACACTAAATCATGGCATGTACAGTGTTCATTTATTTTGACAAGAATAATTTAATTTTACTTATTTAGGTTAATATTTCATCCTACTAATGAAGGTGCTCTTGTCTCTTTTGTAAAAGTAATGAAATATTAGTAATACGAGACCTCATTGCTGCTCTCTGTTACTCAGTTGCTCCTGACAGGTGAGGTGAGACCATCGAGAGGTTTGCATTCCAATGGCTGCATTGGGGGAAAAGCAGCCTGGTAGTCAGTGAGACCAGGTGGTCTAGTGGTTAAGGTCCAGAGCACTGCAGCCTGGGTTCATTTCCCCGTCAGGCAACCACACCACCTGTCTGTCGGTCGTCACACTGTGGCGGCCGCTTGTTGCTGTGATGCTGAGAGCTCTGCCACCATGATTTCCCACACCAGCAGGGTCACCCATGGTGGGCAGGTTACAGTGGAGCTTCCAGACTAGACGGACTAGGAAGAAGGACCTGGCGCCCACTTCTGAAAAATGTCTAATACAGCACTGGAAGGTGAGAGGATGACACAAAAAGACCAGGCAGGGTTCCGCTCTGCTGTGCACAGGGTAGCTAGGAGTTGCAATCCACTCGATGGCACTAACAACAAAGTGAGTGAGAACTCACTGAGGGGCTAAAATTAAGGCTGTGCAGTGTTCACTGGTAAGTGAGCACACACAAACTTAAAGAGCTACATTAGGTGACATGGTTAGAGTAGTCTCCTTCAGGTACAATCGAAAACTGATTCTTCGCTGGAAAATTAGAATCGCCATTTTTTTTAGAAAAGGCATTTTATACGCCAAGAAACGATACTTCTTCCCTATTTTCCTATTTCCCCCAATGAATATCTCTTCCTCTAAGACAAGAAGGCATAACAACTTACAATCAGCCTTCTTCTCTATTTCATTGTCTCTCCATTCATTCATTGGCACTGTCCTTACAATTGTCTGTCCAGTTCTCTGGCATCCCTACTCCTCAGCCCTCATCACCTGAGTTTGTGATATCCCCCAACCCCCACTTCCAACTTTACCGTCCTTTATCTCCCTTCAATCTCCTGCCCATTTTCATTAGACTGATCTTTTTAAAATGTGCTTGTGAGCACACCAGCACTCACCTCAAGGATCTTCAGTGGTGCCACATTGCCATTGAAGATGGTAACAAACTGAAGTCTGTGTTGCTGCACTGGAATCCAAGATCCTGCCTCCTTCTTCTAAGTATATTTTCTCTAATCCTTCATATAAACCCAGTTTTCCAGCCTATAGATGTCATGGGGCAAACAAATTCATGGGACCTCAATCTCTCCATCTACAAATTGATGCCAATGAGGCAGAGGGACTCTGGGCTCCACTTTACTCTCTTTACTTTGCTTAGTTTTCAATTCACTCTTTAACCCTCTGGCATTACTCATCTAGAGTTTACCTGAGATTTCAGAATTGCCAAATCCAGTGCATATGGGGCATCTTTGTCTGACTGACACTTTCGATGGCATCTCTCCACGGCCACCTCTCTTGTTAGATTTTGTGACTTTTTTCTGGATCTCCTCTTACCTCTCAAACCACTTGCTCCCAGTCTGGTTCTCTTCTCCCTGTTTTCTTTAAATTCCATTATTCCCCAGAATTTTATAGTTATTTTTTTGCTCCTTTTATCCTTAGGGTTGATACATGGGGTTTGTAACTGCTCTGGAAAGTTTCTGACTTACAAACCTACATTCCAGCCCACATGTTTCTCTGGAGCTCCGGGCGCTCATGGCCAGTTGAGTGGTCCACATGTCCTCCTGGGTGTCTCGCTGGTCCCTCAAACCAACATTGACCCACACGGAAATCATGACGTCATCCACAAACAGTGTGTTTCTCTACATTCCCTGGTTCAACAAACAGCATCATCTCCACTCAAGGTAATGAAACTAGACTCCAAACCCTCCTCACTCTAGCTACACTCTGAGCCCACTGATGTGCTCCTTAAATAACTCCAGAATCGACCTTCACTGTGTAAGCCCAGACTTTCATTGTCTGTTCTCTTTTCCTTTGAAAGAGATCCCCCAATTTGTCTGATCCCACTTTTCTGTCCCATTAAGTCCATCCTTTAACACAGCTGTCAAGCTATGATTTCAACTTTGAGGTTCCCCTTGGAAATTCCCAGTTGGAATCTTTTCAATAGCCCCTCAAGTCCTTCAGCAGAAGCCCAAGCTTGTCCTGTGGAATGTGTGGGCCTTTCTGATCATGTAGACTCTGCTTCCTCTCCCTCTTCAATTAGCATCATTCTTCCAACTGATCTGCACACAGGTCAAAAGTCACCTTCCCTGATTGGACTCCTCCCTCCCCCCCGAGTGTCTCCCTTTCTTCTCAGAGCCCTCAGGGCTCCTAAGCAGGCCTCTCTCTAAATCCTTATAATATTGTCTATAATTGTCCACTTGTCTTTCTTCCCCATCAGACTGTCTCCTTTGAGGGCAAGAATCTTGTCTTATGGATCATTATAGCCACAATATTTTTCCCAGTGTCTGACACATAGTAGACACTCAATGTTTGCTGTGTGAATAAACAAATAAGTTGATTATAACAATTTGCACTCCTCTGCTGGAATACCAAGCTAAAAGAATTTGCTGTCTTTTGCCACGTACAATCTAGTTCATATTTGGACAATACCTTTGGCTCTGGGTTGAGCCTACTAGCGTCTCTAACCAGGCAGCACCTGGCACGACCGAGGGAAAATAAAGCAACGGATGAACAAGAAGTAAAAACCCAGCCAGTGCCTGAGTATTCTCCTTGTTCGCTCCCTTTTGGATTCACTGTCCCACCATTTAACACTTGAACTTTCAGCTGCTGAGATTTGGAGCGAGGGAGCTTAATTAGTCAACAAGACATGACAACATTCTGTCACGGAGAGATTACATACACCTATGGGGTGTTAGGAGACACAGAGTAAAACCCAGCAACTTCAGAGACCTGGAAATAGTGTTATCTTCCAACAGCACATGGGAGAATGTTCCAAGAGATAAAACACACAGGACAAATGGCGTCTCTAATTCTAATTGAAATGCAATGGAAGAACGGAGACCATAGAATTCTAAATACATTTTCTGTTCCAATGTTCCTATATGGGTATGGTGAACTGGATTAACAAAGAATTGTGAATATTTTTAAATAGCAGAAAGAATGTACATTTCTAGAGGGGCATACTCCAGGGATGTAAAAATCTACAGACATTACACCACTGTATTATAATTTCTATTCTGTTTATAATTTATTATTTATTCCTTAATATTAATGCAAAATGTGTATGTCTTTATATGTTAAAGAAGGAGAAGGATGTTTAGAAACTCCTGGGGCTTCCTTTCCACATAATTATATTTTTAACTACGATAGCATTCACGGTGTAACAGAAAAATTGAAGCTCCACGGATTCTGGATCAAGTTCCCACAGCCTTGAGAATGCACAACTAATCCTTGTTTGACCTGGCCCACACAGATTTGTTCTCTTATATTTTGTGACCTTCACATCACCGCCTTCCTTCAGAGAGATGCACGTGGGCAGCCTTTCTTCTCCACCATGCTAATTTGACTATGACGTTGCTTCCCTATGTCAATGCATGGAGCACTCTTGTAAGATGTTCTCTCACCATAGTTCTGGAGAACAAGCAGAACAATGCACCAACAAATTGTAGCTTTCCCCTCCTTCACTAACTGCACAAACATCATGGTATACCACGTCCTGGCTCTGAGGAGATAACAATGAATAAGGCATTCGAGTGAGAGAGCTGGCAGCAACCACATCAACAAGTAGACATAGAACATAAGGCAGATAATGTTTAAAGAAAAGGAAGCTTAAAAAAATAAGTGATGGAGAGTGAAGGAAGGGGTGCTATTTTATGTAAGATGATCAGGGAAAGTTTCTCGGAGGAAGTGATACTAAAGAAAATGCACAATAAAGCAAGCCACACAAATAGCGAAGCAAAGAGCTACGTGATATTGGTCTACTGAACATTTCTCCTCAGCCCCACCACCCCACCCAGCGCGTCCCACTTTCCCTCCTCTCCTGGGGTTTCAGCTTTTCCAAGGCAACTGGATGGCCTCAACATATCTGACTCCCTCTCTTCTCATCTCTATTTCTCTACATCTCTCTCTCTCTGTCTCTTTCTTCCTCTCTCCTTTCTCTCCCTGTTTCTCTCTCTCTCTCCACTCCCATAAACCTACCTGTAGAAAATGCCGTGATCAAATCTAAGTCTTAATATGCAGAAGGGGAGATTTAAAATTTAAAAATCTCTTCTCTCTCTGCATAGCCTGACTTTCAAAACTAAGTCTTACTAAGGAGATCAAGAAAATCAACACTGACATTTAGAATTCATAAGACTTCTTAGTCTCACACTGGTGTCTGCTCCCTCTGGCTTCAGGACCATAAGCCTCATGGCTCAGCCTTAGAAGTAACAAGAGGAAAGGAACACAATTTCAGGGGAAAATAATGACACATCCATTTAATGTCCTCATACATTTTTCCTATGATTCTACATATCTCTATACAGAGATCCAGCCAGGCACATGTATCCTCATCTTTGTCCTTAAGAGGTGTTTTCCACTTGAGGGGAGTCAGGTTCAATGTTTTCTTTAATCACATGGACTCCCTGAATGACTCAGGCATCATCATCTCCCACAATGTAGACACTGCAGTCTGGGGGCAGAGTGAATGCAAGGCTGACTCCTCCTTCTGCTGAATGAACATACCAAATCTAAGTAACTCTACACTCTGCAACAGAGCAGGGCCTAGTTGCTTGGCCATTTGAGATGTCCCTGACATAAGTTTTCACTCAGGTAGTCAAAGTGACCTACATGGGTCTTTTCCTACCAAACCTCCACCTCCCTGAGCACTGTTGAGAAGTCTCCCATCAGGTTCATTGTTTTTTCTTTGTAGATGATCTGTCTTTTCTCTCTGGTTTCTGTTAAGATCATGTCTCTGTCTTTGGTAGCAGGCAATGTCACTGTGATAAGTTTAAGTATGGGTTTATTTGAATTTATCCTTCTTAGGACTCATGGAGACTCCTGACTCTCCAGACAAAAGGCTTTCATAACTTGTAAAAACTTTGCATTCATTATTTCCACAGATATTGTCTCTCCTTCATTTTTTCTATTCTCTTCTTTTGGTTCTCTCATTAGAGGTAGGTTATCTCTAACAGGTAGGCAGATGTAACCTTATAGGTTACGTCTCCTTATCTCTTTTTGCTCTTTCTGGGATAAGTGATTCAAAGCTATCTTCTGGTCCACAAATTCTCTTCTCATGTGTGTCATATATGCTGTTTATCTCACTCTAATTATCTTAATTTCAATGAGTACATTTTTCTTTTTTAAGAGTTTTATTTATTTTTTCTCCAAAATCTATCTGGTGTTTTTGAAGCAGTCATTGTCTGTTCTAATGATTTCACTTCCTTCTTTCATGTCTTTAAGCATTTCCAGCATACTCACTCCCCGTGTATTTTGGATTTGGGCGTGTTGTGCTCCTCTTGGTTGGCATTGCTTTTCCTAGAGTGGTTTTGCATTTGCTCTTGCCAGGTGTGCCCAGGTGTCACTGCCTTGGTTCCCTCGGTTTGAGCCCCAGCCCCTTAGGAGGTAGGCCCACAGTGACAAATGTTCACGGAAGTTCGCTTCTCCCCTCCTTTTACATAAACCTCGCCCCAGATAGAGACAGCCTGGGGTCCCTGTCAACCCCCTGAGTTGGTGGGCAGATTTTTCCTAGTGTACTTGTCACTGAGGTGTAACCCATACAGGTAGGCAGGGCACAAGGGAAGAGTAAGTTCAAGCCTCCAACTTCTGTCTCCTCCGGTCATTACACACAAGCCCCTTGATATACAATTTGGAGGAACATCCCTGTCACCTGATCTCCTGTGTCAATTCTTAGTACACTAACACTTTTTCTTTGTTCTGGCTGCTGCGATGTTCCTTCCCTTCTTGTGAACTCAGCCAGGCATTTAAATAATGGTGTAGTTGTGTATACAGAATTACTAGGAAGTTCTAGGGGTCGAGTTTTCAGGTACTTGGTCTGCTACACTGTGGAAGGTAAAATTTAAAAAAATAGATTCTAATTATTGTCTACAGTGATCTCTGCAAAATTTCCACTGACAGACATATAGTACTAGCATGTATTTCTCAAACTAAATAATACAACCAAACAATTTCCCAATGGATCACAATATTTTCATTTATATAGCATTACACTTTTACAGAATATTCACTCTAACAGACAAAAAAACAATCTTCCAGTTATATGAACATCGACATATGATGGCTACTTTCATTTAATGATTTAATCAATTGATTTCATGGATTTCATTTAATCCAGACAACCACTCCTTGAGGAAGGTATTTTTCTTTATTTTCTAAGAGGAAAAAACTGAAGGTCAAAAAATTTGAGCAATTCTTCCAAAGTTAGAGAGCTGGTGTATGAGAAAAGTCAGATCTGCACCCAGATCTGTCTAAATCTAAAGTCAATTACACTTCCACTAGAGACTTTCAAAGTGAGATTCCTGTTGACTATACATATATCAAATCATCAAGTTGTACACCTAAAACATATAAATTTTTAATTTTCAATTATACCCAATAAAGCTGGATAAAGTAAATAATCATCCGACACTCCAGGAATCCTGTGACTTGCTCAATCACCATCTCTAGACATGAAGCCAACTACATTTTTCAAAAAGTCTCTCAGGTGATCCTTTCCCACTAAAGTTTGATAAACTTTGTGCAATATCATGCTAGATTTCTATTTATGACTTAAATCAGCCCTCTTAATAAGTGATTTTAAATGAGTGTGGCCAAACCTCTGGGGAACATCACCTCTGATTATTACACGTTATTTTGGTCAAGATGCAAAAAACAAACATAATATCAATATTATGTAAAAGACGTGATGAGTCAGAGTGAAGCTAGTCCTACGCAGGCATCAAGTTGATAGCCCTCCAGCGGAATTCCTGGGAGGAGGCTCCCTCCTGGTGGTCCACTACCTCCATCCAAACATTACTTGCCCCTTTCTCACAGTTCTGGGATTTACATTATCTGGGAGCCTCGAGCACTGCAGAGGAAGGCCAAGATAGGAAGGTGTGGGATGAGGCAAAGAGAAAATCTCTGAGTAGCCAGACAATGAGATGGGATAAGGAATATGAGAGAGAAGAGGAGCGAGGGAAGGAGAGGATGGGAAGAAGGGAGGCAGGTCTCCTACAAGGTGGCCTGAGTCAGGAGAACCTGGAGTTTAACCACGGCCTTGAAAAACGGCCTGCTCTCTCTGAATCTTTATCTCCTCATTTGTGTAACAGGATAAAATCCAAGGCCCTGAGTAAGAAAATGAATGGGAAAACGTTTTGAAAAGAACAAAGTAACGATGCTAAGTGTGTCATTGCAGCTAATAAGCCCACAGCCTGCTATTGACGATGGTGAGGACACCATCTTCCCGGCAGGCCACTCAACTCAGGCTGCGAAAGAAGGGGCTGGACTGAGGCTTTATCCCAAGCCTGAGATATCAGTCACAGGGAGGCTGCCAGACCCATCCCGCTGCTCATCACCCACCACATTTTACCTTGAGCCTGCACTAAGATGCACGAGAAAGGATAGGGTACCTAGAGTTGGAGACAGAAGTGAGGGCTCACAATGAGCCTTTTACTTGGATTCACAAGATCCAATCACATATTCCATATAGCATACACCTTATGGCGTAGACCATATAGCATGTACCACATAGTATATACCAGATATCATATACCACATGGAATATACCATAGAGCATATACCCTATGGCATATGGCACAGATAGCATTTAGAGAGGCCTGGAAAATGTATTTTGCCAAGCAAAGGAGAGAAAAGGCACTCCAAGTTGCACAGTCCTGAGCTCAGCCACTTGGGAATGGGGTGCAGGAGTTGAAGAGGGGTCGGGTGACTAGGACCCTGCACAGGTGCACAGAGTGGCTGAGAGCACATACAAAAAGCCTCATCAGGCTAAGTAGCTTATTCTAGAAGCGCTGGAAAACAAAAGCTTTATATGTGGAAAAAGAAGTCTGGAGGCAGGCAGAAGACAGATTGGAGGGCGAGGAGTGACCTGGACATAGGGAACTAATTGGGTGCTTTTGCAACCCAGAAGACAAGAACTGATGAGGTCCTGAACTTGGGCAATGACAGTGGTCATGATAAAAGTTAAGACTCTAGAGGGGCTGGCCCGGTGGCGCAGCAGTTAAGTTCATGCACTCTGCTTCAGCGGCCTGGGGTTCGTGGGTTCGGATCATGGGCAGAGACTGTGCACCACACATCAGCCATGCTGTGGCAGCGCCCCATATACAAAATAGAGAAAGATGGGCACAGAGGTTGGCTCAGGGCCAATCTTCCTCAGCAAAAAGAGGAGGATCGGCAATGGATGTTAGCTCATGGGCAAGCATTCTCACACACACACACACACAAAAGTGAGGATTCTAGAAATCTGTCAGTAGCAGAAGAAACAGGATTCAGTAAATAATGTGTGTTCAGTGTGTGTGCGTGTGCGTGTGCACCTGTGTGTGTGGGAAGGGACTAGATTTCTAGGTTGGGCTAATTGTGAGGATGCCGTTGATTGAAGATAGGCAGGTTGTGAAGGACAGGGTCAGGAGCGGAGCGAGCGGAAACACTTGGCTCACTTGGACCCTTGGGGGTTGAGGCGCCTGGAGAATGCTCAGGCAGAGGAGACCAGCAGTCTTGGAACTGTGTGTCCAGGATTCAACAGGGAAATGTGAGCTGAATATAAAGGTTTCAGAATCATCGGCATAAAATTGGAAACTAAAGTCTTAGGTGTCAATGAGAAGGTTGAGAAAAAAGTCTAGCATTAGATGAAATAAAGCAATAGGAGACATTGTGCAAAGTGGCAAGTCTTGGAAAGCAGACACTAGTGAGCATGATGGAAAAGCTACTCCAGGAAGAAATACCCACAGGGGAAGGAGGAACACCTGGAGACACTGAGGGGCTACGTCTATGGGTGTGTTGTGGGCACATCACCCCTATTGGCCTTGGGAATGGGGCAGGGATGCAGATAGGGTCTGGGGTACTCAAGCTCTTCATGACTGCCCAGGCCAACCCACGTGAGACCCCACCGACGGCAGAAGGCTGAAAGAGCCAAAGTTGCAAGATGTAGCCCTTTTCCTCAGGAAAACATTCAGCTTGGACCCTCCTAAACTGGTTGTGTGTGTGTGTGTGTGTGTGTGTGTGTGCGCCTCTGTGTGTGTGTCTGTGTAATTTGTGAAACTGAATCTTTACTTTCAAACCTTGTTTCATTGTGGAATTGCACAGACCTCTTGCTGGACATAAATAGGCCCCACCTGAATGTGAGCTGTTTCGTGTCTATTCCTTTCCCCAATTTCACAAGCGTGTTATGAGCCATTTGAAAAGCCAGATCTTTCTTGGCAGATTTCTCTCTCTCCTTTTTTCTCAGCCACCAGATTAGATCCTCTTTGGGAGATGCTGGACACCTCTGGTGGTCTGAAAATGAGAGATAATTATCATCAGCTCATAGGCTCCAAAATAGTTAATAAACGGTGATAACTGCTCGCAATCTATTTGAAATGCTAAAAATTATCAAGTTTTTTCAATCTGCAAATTTTTCTGACTACCTTCAATTGAATCATAATTTTTTTTTTAGCATTGGTTTTTTGAGAGTGGCATTGCATTTAACTCTCCATTTTTCTTTAGGCAGCAGTGATAAATCTGGGTCCAGGAGTCTTGCATCTGAATAATTAAAAGCATATAATAAAAATGCTCTCTCAGCTCCATAGACTCAGTGAGCTTTGGGCTGATAATGGAGAAACATCAGAGAACAGGGGAGTCCATGGAGGTCCTGAGCTGGCAAGGCAAGTGCACAGTGAATGGTGACTTCAAGGACAATGTAAGGAGACAGAGAGGAGAGTGTCCAGAGAATATGTGTTCGAGCGGCAGGGACAGCACAGGGAGGTGCGTGCAGACAGATGACCGAGCGTGGAGGAACAGGTGTCTAATGGCTGAGCCTGTCAGGGGGCCCTTTCCCAGGTAGGAGGAGAAACACTTCCCACTCTTCCATTTATAGCTTCTCTGGGCACGGTCATTTTTCAAGAGAGACAGCCCAGACAAGGAACTCCAACTTGCACTTTCTTTGTATCCTGCACAAATCAATAACGACCCTAGCAGCTTCCCCATTCATAACCTGGGACAGCCGTTCTCCAACAGGCCACCGGGGTATGAAGGGGCTGGTCTGCAGGAGCCAGCTGCTGTAGTTTGGGCCATTTGAGCCACAGCAGGCATACCTGGGCTGGGCTGGGTTTGCACCAGCCTCCTCTAGTTTGGGAGAGAGCAGGCATATGTGGGAGAGAGAACCAGCACACGCAGGGCCTCTCCCTGAAAAGGCAGCAACATCTGTGAGGAGGGGAGGGGAGGGGAGAGGATGGAAGGGGAGGGGGCCTGGAGCCACGCTCTAACACAGCTCTGGCAACAACAAGATTTCTAGGAAGGCAGACAGGCAAATCCTGCTGCCTCCTGGCAGGACACAGACTCATGCCCACCACAGGCCCATGTGAATGGGACCAATTTGCAGAATGGAATAAGCACCAAACCACCTAAAATAGCAACTCCCACAACACCACCAAACAGAACTGGGTTGTCCATAAAATCTCACAAGGCTGAGTCGTGGGCCCTTGTCGTTCCTTACATGCTGCTGCAGAAAATAAAATTCTTCTCGTGGAGGAAAATATTGTGTGTCCCAGCTTTCAGGCACAGATGCAGTTTGGGGAAAGAAATGGAGATTAGGTCAATTAAGGGGACTCTGGTCTTCACGATTTGCATCGAAAGCTGGTAGTACAACAGATATTCTTGGAATGAATAGTATTTATGACCTTCCTCCTTTGATAAATGGAATCGCTTGGCTCACACAATTTTTAATGTGGTTTTCATAGAATCTTTCAGAGCAAGGAAGGAAGAGAAAGAGTGAGCTAGTCTGTGGCTGCCTCCTTTGAAATATCACCATGGGCCACAGAAAAACTCTGAAAGTGACAGTGTGAATTCGCTCTCCTGCTCGCCGTTCTGGATGGCAGATGGGAAGCAGGTGCATTTCTGCAGGATGAGCTGAAGAAGAGGGGCTTAATTAAAGAACGCGCTAACAGCATCCAAAAGATCTGGAATTGCCACCGTGTGGGCCTGCTTTTCCCTTCCCGGAATCTTTTTAACTCTTTTCACAGCGGGTCATTGTCCTCACTGCAGCCCAGAGCCGTGAGGCTGGGGCTATTATTTCCCTTGTGGACAAACGGCCAGGCAGAGATGACTGCTGGGCCAACGGGCCGTTCTGCGGCCGATGCTGCAATGGAAATGGCTCTCAGGGATGGAACCTCAGCTGCTGCCTGCCAGGCTGTCTCTAATTGTCGCTAGGGCCCAGCCTTCTGGTCACCTTCAGTCCCCGCCGACTACATTGACTGCTTTTCCTCCTTGGCTCACACTGAGGGGACTTCCTCTTGTTCCATGTGTGATCCTACTTCTGTGTTCCTACGGACGGAGGAGTTGGTCTGTTCTTCTGCAGGTATTCTGGGGCCTTCTGCACCAGGGGACACTACCTGGAATGACGAGATCCCCCCTCTTCTCTCCTGACAGCATGCGCATCCTCATTGGCTCCTTTTGGAGTTATGGAAATGTGGTGCTGGAAGGAACCTGGGGTCTTCCCTCTCCTGTTTGATGTGAAACTTGAGGGTCCAGAAGGGAGGGGCTTCGCAGGGTGAATTTGAGGCAAAACCAGAACTTATGCCAAGGAATGCTGATTCCCAGTGCACAAAATGGGAGAATGCTCCTGCAGCTTCTAGGAGCTGGGCCCTCCTGACCTCCTAACCAGGAGAGCAGTGACCTGGGAACCCAGGGAACAGGGGGCTGCCCGGCGAGAGGAGGCACTGAAGCAGACCTGCCACGGTGGAGGCTGAGGCTTGACTGCCCTGCATCCGCGGACCGACATGATGCCTGCCCTCGCTGGACTCTAGTCAAGTGGAATGCGAAAAGGAGAAGGGCTGCTGCCTCCAGAGAGAAGCGAGAAGCTCGTCTGCAGGAACCCAGCTGGGAGGAGGTGAAGTGCAAGCTCGCGCTTCCCTCTGGGACCTGCACATCACAGAGGCCCCCTACCCAACGTCGCTTCCACAGTGCATGGCCTGTTTTAGGATTATCTGCGACACAACTCTCTGATTACAACTGAGATCCAGAGAGTGACGTAATTTGTCTAGGGTTACATAACTAATTAGTGGCCGAGCTAAGACCACGTTATATTATCTCCTTATTTAAAGCTTTACAAATGTCATATAAGCACATCTCTGCCATTTTATGATCTTTTTACGTTTAATCCAGAAGGATATACTTGCTTTTAATAAATATTAAGGGCATTATATACATTGATGTACACACACAAGACCAGTATTAATTCCTATTTATGTACTGAGCTCCTATAGTGCACCATTTTTTCCTCCATAAACAGCATTCTATACCACCACCCAGCACGGTGGGCATTATTGCCTCCATCCTGCCGATAAAGCAGTTCTCACCAAGAAGGCTGAAGTGGCAGACTAGGTGGGAAAGATCGAGCACAAGTGGACATTGGGATGACACCCTGATCTGCCTGGCTCCAAAGCCAGTGGAAGTAGCTTCCCAATAGCCAAGATGTCATTGAGTAATGAGAGTTATTTTAACAAAAGAGAAACCCCGCAGAATCATTTCAATAGATTTTCCTTTCTTAATCTAAGGAACCAAGGGGAAAAGTGTACAACGTGGGAAATGGACAAACAAAACAGGTAAATGTTATGAAGCCAAGCCACCTTCTGAAAATGGTCAAGCCTTCCTTTCAGCCCCACCATGAACCCTGCTGCTGTGTTTCCACTTCAATGGGTTTTCTACCGAAATGATAAGGGAGGGGGCAGCTTCCTGGGCGACTGTACATCGCCACGGTGGCCAGACTAATGCAGGTTCCATGCATAGACAGACACTCACTCACTCATGCATGCACACTCACACACACTTACACTGGAGTATGCACACACACACTCTTACACCAGGAACTTTGTCAGGCTATTAGTTCAACTATCACTGAGTTGAACATTGTGGACAAGTTAGAGAGTGGGCAACAGAACAATCTGATTTGCAGAAAAGAATAATCATCTGTTACGTACACACTTCCTGCCTTTCTAAACTGTCTCTATTTTCACTATTCTTTTCTACTCAGCTCTTCCCATTTATACATATAAGCAGAGTCAGAGGAAAACTTCCATTATCTAAGTCTGTATGACCTGAAATTTCCTATCTCATTCCATGGGATCATTTTGACTCATGACCACCCCTGAATACACACAATGCAAGCGGCATCCTTGCAGACCCAGGGCTGCAGGGGGTGCATTTTACACGTGCACAAGCACACTTTGGGTGGCCAGTCTGCCGTTTTGCCCCCAGGAATAAATATCAAAGGTTCCCACGGCAATTCCATAGGAGATAAGGCCTTTATATTGCTACATTTATAAGAGGGAGTGTAAATTTGCATCTGTTAATAATCACTACTTTTTTGAGCAGCAATGAAAATGTTGAGTATTTTTCACTTATTCACTTAACCTTTATTGAACACCCACTGTGTGCTTGTAGCCATTGGATTTTTTACCGTATGATCCTCCGTTGCACATAGAGGCGTGCTGTGTGATGCTCATTCTCTTTTGAGCATTTTGGCACTGAAAGCCTCACTCTTTTGGGAAAATGTGAAAATATTCCATTTCATCCAGTCAATCCATTTGGAAACAGGAGCTAAGTTTCCACAGACTCAATTTTTTCTTTATATCAAACGTCCTTTATAAAATAAGGCTCTAAGGATGGAAACAAGTTGCCTCTGTCCTGAGAATCTTCCCAACCCTATTCTTTCAAAGGGATTGTCCAGAACACTCTGGGATCACCACAATGCAGACACGCACGGCTGGCTAACGGCCTCACTTCAAAAGAGAGGCTGACAAAACGTGCTCCCAGGGTCCTGAAGAAGACCCTCTTCTTGGGGGCTCAGGCCCAGGGAAAGGGAGGCCACAGGGCAAGAACTGTTCAGAGCAGCTCAGGGACTGTGCTTTTCCAGATATAAGAGGACCCAAGAGCATTAAAAATGTAGAAAATTTAAAAATCGTGTTTGTTCAGGGGATGGACGAAGGGGAGGATGAGAAAAAGGGAGAGGGGAAGGCCTTGTAACAAAAAGGTCACCTCCACCATTTCTGCCCTGTGGGGTAATCCTAGAAAGGTCCCTCCTCCAGACACCAGGGTGGTTCCCATTGCCAACTGCCCTTTATTCCCGGAAAAGAAAAAAACAAGCAGTTAGCAAATGTTAAGATGAAAAAGAAACTCAGCTGAATAAGCGAACAGCCGGGATGTGCAGCCCGATGGGCGTCTGCGCCGGGAGCCCAGGTGCAATCGCCAGCCCTCTAGGACCACAGGGCATCCTTTCTCCGCTTTGAAAAACCCAGCCATGTCTTGGAGAGCTGAATCGATTAGAGCCCACCTTTTGTGAAAGTGATGCTATCATTGTGGTTGTAATTTATGCAAAGAAATTCTGCAGCACATAATGATTAAATTATAGCACACAATGCAAGGTCTCTATAGCATGTTCCCCCTCTGGGTTTCTCACTTTTATCTACATTAAGATCAGGTCTGTGAAAATTTTGTGCACATGGTTTTCGATCTGAAAAATAGAACATTTCCACATGTTTCTGTATCGTTTTGAAGTGAAGAGAGCCACACCACCACGTTTACATCTAACTGAGGCTAGGAGGCAAAGGCAATGTGATTCCTTAAAAAGAGCAGCCAGAAAGGGTTGTTTCTAGACACTGAGAGGGGAAGCTGTGCAGCGACTTTATTTAGAATAAAAGCACTGTGAGTTAGCTGTACAAACACTGGAGACATCACCGGACAAGGTAACATATGCTGGAAGGAGACTCCGAGGTTAAGATGCGCTTCTCGCCCAGACAAAGTCCTGCCTGGTGAATATAACTGGAACACAGCTTCCCTCTTCCCACCCCAGCCACCATTTTAGTGCGGTCTCTGCAATCCGATAAGATGGAGGCTGACAGAGAGGAGCCCTCGGGGGCTCCCTGTGCGAGCACCGGGCCGTGCCTGCAGCCTCCGCTCCTGTCTCGTGATGGATTATTCCCCACCCTCCTTCAGCTGAGTCAGGAGGAAGCAGACAGGAGAGCGCAGTGACAGCACACAGGATAACAAAGCCTGTTTGACAAACAGAGCTTGGGATACTGCAGGGCAAGGGAGGTCCTATTGAAAGCATTACAGTGTGGGTTTTAATGGGCTATTTGCTATCCAGAAGTTTTTAAATGTATACACTATCCATGTGGGGCTGATTAATTCCCGGGCTAGCTGCCTTTCTCTCTCTCTCTGTCTCCAAATATATGGCACTCATGAAAAATCTGTGCAAGCGTCCAGGGCGCACAGGATCCTGCAGGCGGGCTGGCTGGGTAAGCGAGCGCCTGGGGGCTGCCCTGTGATGGCGGGGCTGTGTGTGCAGGGCGGCTTCTCCCTCCACTCCCCCTGTGCAGTCCCTTATTCGGCATGCCTGCCCTCTGGGTCCTTAACAAAGAGGCCTGCCTTCATTCAGCGCGGCTGGGTGGGGAGGCTGCGAGTTGGAAAAACCCTGAGAAATGATGAGCAAGGATCCAGGCTGTTTCTGGCTCTCCTGGGGAACTCAGCAGAAGAATAGCCCGAGATTGATTCCTCAGCATGCTCTGACCTTCTGGGCATGGGGTCGAGCCTGCTATCTATCATGTCGGGGGTGAGGAGGTGGCGGGGGATGGGATGTGTGTGTGTGTGTGTGTGTGTGTGTGTCTGTCTGTCTGTGTCTGTGTTTAAAGGATATTCATTCACACTGAAATCCTAGGGAACATTTACAAGCCATAAAGTGGTTATTCCTCACTCGGACAGACTTGGGAATCAACAAGATGCTTATGTAGCTGGGTCTGACTCCTCATTCCCTCTTCCACTCGCTAACACACACGCGCGCACACACAAGTACACAACACACATGCATACACAGACACACACACACACACACTTCTAGGTACTAAAACTGACCTATGGCCCAAGGAAAAGCTGACCTTGAAATGTAATTTCCGATTCAAGTTAAAGTCCCAACAGAAGACTGTGCCGTGCCCTTCGGGCGGCCCCCTCAGAATGTCCTTCCGGCCAGAGGCAGGCCGTAGACGCTCACCTCGCTCCACTTGGACTTGGATGAAGTGCCCTAAAGACAGCAGCTCAGGAGAGACGGGTGGATGAAGCCGTCGCAGCTGGTCTGGGCGACGTACCACAGGCTTCAGGGTTTTGATGATACGGAGTATGCTGCCCTCTTCTCTTCACCCACACCTCCATCTACAAACAGAACGCCAAGGCGTTCAGATGGGCCTCTATTCTTGACCTTTCTTCCCGACATGGTTGTCACCAGCCCTTGGAGGAAGAGGCCCAGCTAGGCCTGAGTGAACGGAAGCAGCATGGGCAGGTCCACACCATGCCAGCAGCGGGAGGGATCCCACACTTGTCTTCTTCAGCCGTGTTGAGATCGTCTTCTCTTCCCAAAGGCCCTTGGGGCAACAGGTGCAGTAAGCTGCCTGCTTCTCTCTCTCCTTGACTGGGTTCTATCACAGAAAGAAAGAATTCTTAGGACGTAGCCAAGAGTACACACACTGATAAAATTATTAAAATTTAAAAATCCTGTAATTAGAGTATACAGTATGATTCTCTTACAATCAGAAACATATACTTGTGAGATATATATCCATAGAAAATACAGGAAGAATATATATCAACATAAAACAGTTAGTTACCTTTTGATAGTGTGATAATTAATTAATTTTATTTGATTTTCCACACTTTTCATTGTTTTCCTAAACAAAGAACAATGAAGTGTTATTGCTTCTATAATCAGAAAGGTATTAACTTAAAGAAAGCAGACAATCTGAACACTGTAGTCTTATCTGTTATTTGGCAGCTAACATAAAAATTAGCACATACGTCATTTAAATTTCTACTCAAGTAACGCTGTTCTTAGTGGTTTTCTATCTTCGCATTTTATTTAATCTAATTTTTCAATCAATCCTTCTTCTGGACTGCAGAAATACCTGTGGTCTAGACTGCTAGTAGATTCCCAATGTTTGCACTCCCCTTTCTTCTCAGAATACTTGTTGTTAGTGCCCTGGGGTGGATTCCAGCTCCCAGCCACCCTGTGGACAGCAGAGCAGAACCCTGCCTGTTTTTTTTGCACCATCCTCTCTCCTTCCTACACTGTACTAGACAATGCTCCGATACTATTCACAGGGTTTTCATGGCCATTTTGTCAGAAGTGGGTGCCAGGTCCTTCTTCCTAGTCTGTCTTAGTCTGGAAGCTCCGCCGACACCTGTCCCCCATGGTGACCCTGCTGGGATTGGAAACACCAATAGCAGAGCTTTCAGCATCACAGCACACGCAGCCCCTGCAATATGACAACTGACAGTTGGGTGGTGTGGTTCCCTGACCGGGAAAATGAACTCTGGCTGCGGTGGTGAGAGCACCAAATCTTACCACTAGACCCCCCCCAGGGCTGGCTCTCATAATAGTAGAACCTCCAATATTTAGCTGGACGTGTGGTCGACCAGAATGAGACATTTCCAAGTCTCCCTTGCAGCTAGGTGTGGCCACATGACAAAGTTCTGGACAATAGGATGTGAGCAGAAGTGGTGTGTGCAACTCTTGTACACATGATGTCAGAAGAGGCATGTCACTAAGACTTTTCCCTTTTCTCTGAAATTCAAGGATAGCACTATTCCATTTAAAACACATCCCCCACTGTGACACTGTAGGTCCCTGGCATGGTGGGCTTGCCATACTACTCCTGAACTCAGGGCCATTCCGTCCCCAGATTTGGCCTCCAGAGGGACATTTAGGTCTCCTCGTCAATGGGTTCCCTGGTCTTGGGGCCAGATAGGCAAACCTAATCTCTTACAAAGCCTGAGGTGCTCCATTCCCTAATACTTCTATAGTTTTTTGAAGTTGCACAAGAATTCCTTAGCTTTCAGATTACTACTTATGAATATTTGTTGGCTCAGTCTGCCATAAAATATCCATTTCTGCTTCCCCAGTAACATCCCTCCAAAATACCTACTACCAGCCCCTATAAATTGTGTGAGGAGTGAAGGGTGTACTTTCCAGAGCCCTTAGAATTTATCTCTGAGTTACTTTGCCCACTCAAAATCCAGGAAAGTGTGTTTATTTCTGTATTTGCCTTGGTCTCGAGCCTTCTCTCCCAAGATACTTTCTCAGGTGTGCCCCGACCAACGCAATAAGTGCAGAGCAGGGGTGTGCAACTAAGCTTGTAGTAACAGGTGATCTCTCTGCTGTAACTGGCCCTCAGAGACCAGCTGAAGGAGGTCCACGTGTGTTTCTCTGGAAGCTTTTAGCTCCATGCTTGGTCCCTGCCTGCCACAGCTAGTAAACTGAGTCAACAATTCCTGTCTTCCATTTTCTCCTTCTCTCCTCCCTTTAACATCTTCACTGGTTGGGAATATTTACAGAGTTTCAATCTAGTTGTACTGAGCCTGGGGTTGAGGACAACTGCCAGCTTTGCTCTGACCACACCCATTCTATTGAAGCCTAAACCGTGCCTCAGATTTCATGTCTTTTTGGCCAGATCCTCATTGTCACAATTCTCCTCTTAGAACAACACAGAACCTCCACCCTGTGGGTATTTAGATAGGAGACCTGCACTGTTTTCTGATTGTCAGCATGTCTAAAGCCTGTTTTAAATTATTCAGGTGTTCGTTGAGTCATGGTCATTGAAGATGAGGTCTCTTTGGGCACTCAGGTACCCTAAAAGCAGAGCCCTATGATAGTCCCTCAGCCGACACTTTTCTGGGCCTGAGATACTGACCGTTGATTCAACTTCTCAGTGGGATGCCAGTTAAAACTCAAATATATCTCTTCTTAGCCCAGGAGTCTCAGCCTTAGAAAATACCTTTGAGCTTCTGCTCAGCAAAGGAAACAATCAACAGAGTGAAAAGGCAGCCTATGGAATGTGAGAAAATATTTGCAAACCACATATCAAATAAAGGGTTAATATCCAATATATAAGGAACTCCTACAACTCAATGGCAAAAAAACAAGTCAATTAAAATATGAACAAAAAACCTGAATAAACATTTCTCAAAAGAAGACATACAGAGCCAACCCTGATGGCTTAGGGGTTAAAGTGCAGCACACTCTGCTTCAGCAGCCTGGGTTTGGTTCCCAGTTGTGGAACTACACCACTCGTCTAACAGTAGCCATGTTGTGGCAGTGGCTCACATAGAAGAATTAGAAGGACTTACAACTGGAATATACAACTATGTGCTGGGGCTTTGGGGAGGAAAAAAACAAAAAAAAAAAGAGGAAGATTGGCAACAGATATTAGCTCAGGGTGAATCTTTCCCAGCAAAAAAAAAAAAAAAAAAACACATATACAAATGGCCAACAGATACATGAAAAGATGTCAAAATCACGAATCATTAGGGAAATGCAAATCAAAACCACAATGAGAGATCACTTCACACTTGTTAGGATGGCTATTATCAAAATATAAGAGATAACAAATGCTGAGGAGGATGTGGAGAAAAGGGAAACCTGTGTACTGTTGGTGGGAATGTACGTTGGTACAGTCATTATGGAAAACAGTAATGAGGTTCCTCAAGAAATTAAAAATAGAACTCTAGTATGATCCAGCAATCTCACTTCTGGATATAGATCCAAACAAAATGAAACCAAGATCTCAAAGAGATACCTGTACTCCATACTCATTACAGCTTTATTCACAATAGGCGACATATGGAAAAAAACCTAAGTGTCTGTTGATGGATAAGTGGATAAAGAAGATGTGGTATATGTATGTATACCATATATATATACACACACACATACATACACAATGTAATATTATTCATTCTTTAAAAAGAAGGAAATCCTGCCATTTGTGTCAACATGGATGAAACTGGTGGACATCATGCTAAGCGAAATAAGCCAGATGCAGAAAGACAAATACTGCATGATCTCACATGTACATGGAACCTAAAATAGTCAAGCTTATAGAAGCAGAGAGTGGAATGGTGGTTACCTCGCTGGAGGGAGGGGGAAATGGGGAGAAATTGGTCAAAGGGTACAAACTTTCAGCTTTAAGATGAATATGTTCTCCGGATCTAACGTACAGCCTCTTGACTATAGTTAACGATACTGTATTGTATACTTGAAATTTGCTAAGAGGGTAGATATTAAGTGTTCTCACCTCACATGCACAAAAAGGGTAACTATGTGATGTGATGGATATGTTAATCAGCTTGATTGTGGTGATTATTTCACATTTTATGTGTCTATCAAAACACCAAGTTGTACACTTTGAATACATACAATTTTTATTTGTCAATTATATGTCCATAATACTGGGAAAGAAAAAAAGAAAACACTTTTGATTTTGGTGAACCAATTATTTCCATAGTGGCAGTGGGCTCACACCCTGGACCCACTTGGCACCTGTGCCTCAGGTAAAAAGTCCTTTGGCCTTGCCCCCAGCACTCTGCCAGTGTAGACTTGTGTGCCATTCCCACTCCAGAAGACAGCTTCAGTTTCCCTAGAAATTAACATATGGAGGGAGATAGGGGCCGTAACATCACCTCCCACATTCTTCCCTCTTTGGGGAAATTCATCTCATCAGCAAACTCTAAAGAACTTGAGACTACAGCAGAAGCGCTGTCACATGCTGTTATTTCTCCAAAGGAAGTAAAATCAGATCTGAACTTCTCTTCAACCTACCAGCTGCAAAGTAATTTCAATAGAGTTTTGAGCCATTCCTCCTGGACTTGAACAAAATTCAAGAAGGCTCTACATTCTGGAAGTGCAAACATTCGTGGAAGCATTCTCTATTCTTCAGCCCCTAGTGTCCAACACACAAACTCTCTGTCCACCTGCTATGCTCCCTTTGTGGTAGGCGGTATCTGAGCTGAGTCTGGGCGCAAGGATACGTTGTCACTTTCCCCAAGGTCATTGCTCTGTGTTCAGTGGCCTCACATTCCCAGCATCTATAGCGTGAGTGGGACCCCAGGAACTCAAGGGATAGAAGTCACAACAACGTCAACAAGGAACCATCCCACTCCTCGCCCCAAGACATCCTCTGGTCTCGCCTGGTCTGGCACTTCTCCTCTCCCATCATTGAAAACTCCACAGCTCTGCTGCCTCCTCCACTGGCCAGTCCTACACGATTCCCTTCAATAAACTCAGGCTTTCAACAACAAGAGCTTGAACTATCTTCTAGCTGCCTGGACACTTTGCTTTTGGTCCAAGATACAAATGCATTAGCAATCCCAGAGGTAAGAGAGTCCACAGTCTTGCCTATTTTCTCCGGAGTGAGGAAGGAAAAGTATCCACAAGAGGGGGAAAAAAATACCAAGGATACCTCAGTAACTTGTCTGGCAAAATTACATTATTAACAATGTTTCTATAGTTAGTCAGTATGTTCTTGGTGAAGGTCCAAAAGAGGAGCGGCGAACAGATCTTTTCTCTTCTTCAACCCTGACGGCTAACGGAAGCGCGCGTGTTGACGAACTTGACGTCAAGGAGTGGAGTTGACCAGCAGGAAGTGTGGGACACCTGTGATGGGCTGGTCATCTCTTAACTAGTTGTTCATTTGAGAGTAGGTTTCAGTCTTGGTTCATGTTTTGGCATCTCAGAAGCTTTTTCTTCCTTTGGAGTCTCACAGTGGGTAAGGTTGCTGGATAGACGAGGCACGACTCTATGGAATTTGCTGGCCGCTGGTCTGATAAATCACTCCTCATCCTTGCACTAGGGCTGAATGTCTATTATATCCAGAAATCCATGCAGTTTAGGCCAGTGAAATCCAGCACTTAATCTCAATTCTTGTCATCAGATCATTGTACACCACATATGAGAATCATCCTCACTGTTGTATCTAAAATTTCTCCTTAACCACACACGCCTTTTCTGCACAAAGAAATGTTGACACAGGCCTCACATTGATAAAGGTCAGCATGCACCCTGAGGACATTATGAGATGCAATAAAGATGAGAAAGCTGTGCTAACGGGATTTGGGGTGGCCTGGCAACTGGAGTGATGCAGCGAAGCCTGGAAATCATTCCCTTCTGAGACTAGACCTCCTAAATGGAAACCAGAGAAATGCATCAGATACAAATGAGGCAGCAGAGCTGTCTTCATAAATCGCAGCCTGTAGGCCTTTTAATGTGTCAGCGTAACCTGGCTGTTAACCATATTTAATTGCTATCTACAGTAAGTTCCCTAGATCATTACCATATCAGTCATTTTTCAATGGTCCTCGTTAGCACAGGACAAGGAAACACAACAAACAGTGTGACAGGAGATGGCAGAGAGGGAAGCTTCAGAGGGGGGCTCACACAAGTCAGCTGGCATGTAGAGGAGAGCTTCTGTGTTTCTCCCGGCACCTTAATAAAACCCACAGGCCCACGCTGGGCTCTTTCCATTGCAGAGTGTAAGACAGGAGAACCTGGCTCTACTCCTCCTGCTGATCTTCTCTCCAGCAATGCACACTGTTTCCTTACACACTAAGCTGATGTCCAGGATGCCCGGCTGGAACAGAAAGGATCTGGAAGATTCCACATCTGAAGATTCTGGAAGGAGCACCTCACAATAGACATTTACATCCACAATCCCTCTATTGAGCAGGTGTGAGTGTATTGTGCACCTACCTTGTACCAGCCACTGTGCGAGGCCGTTGAGAGTCCAGGTCGCCTGAGACCCATCCCCTCTCCCAAGGACATTGCACCTGGGGGACAGAGATGCAGACAGATTCTAGTCCAACTCACTACTTTATTTCAGTGACTCTATTTTTCATTTTGTGATTTTTTTTAAAGTCCTATTGTGGGAATTGGGGTTATGTTCCTTTCTTTTCCTCTTTAAAATGTGCTCGAATGATGGAAGGCCAATTTTGATTTCTCCATGATCTGCAGCTCCTCAGATGCCAGTTCTCCTTTTATTGAGTCTGTTCATCCTGATGGTGGTGAGCTTCCACAGGTGCTGTGTGCTCCTCTTCCTTAGGAATTGCCCTCTCCTGGAGTCCCAGAAATGCCCTAGTTGTACAGGCGCCTCTCCCCAGGCAACGATCCTTGCTTCTGGGCTGGGGCCTTCAGGGTTGCAGTCAGCTCCAGATCAGCTTTGCAGTCAATTCCTGCTCAAAATATCCAAATAGCACAGACAGTGTGAATTGAGGCCCCACACACCAGGCATGCTTGGGGTCCAGCATAGGCTTTGTGCCGTATTTCCTAATATGGAAGGCCCAACATTGCTAGCTTCTATGCAGAGACATGATCGCTCCATCCCAGTTCTGGCTTTGTAAAGCTCCTCGGTTCTAATGCTCACTGCACACAGCGTCTGCAAGCTCCATGCACATCTCCAAGCAGGCTAGGGTTCTCATCCTCTAAGATGGACCTCTGGTCCCAACAGCCTCATAAGGTTCTTGGTTTCAATCCCTGCTTATGCTCTGTCTCTAAGTTTCCCCTTCTTCTCTGGCATCTGGAAATATCCTTTTTTGTGCTTTTTAAGTACACCTAGGGTATTTTCAAAAATGTGCTTTGTATTATTCAGCATTCCTTTGTGTCTGGAGCGTGGATCTATGGGTGAGAGAGAGTGGCTTGTACACTGCCCAATCCATCTCCTTCACACGAAGTCACCCCCACTTTACAACAAGGAGCCTGGACCTCATATGAGAAACGACACTGCCAGCTGCAGGGCTAGGTTAGAATCTAATGTAATCATTTTATTCCCTGATACTAAAAGCAGAGTGGGCCCACAGCAGCCTTCAAAGTAGATAGGACAGCATGCAAAGGACACTGTCGTTGGCGTCTGACACTCTGGTTTGAGTCTAAGTTTTGTCACTCTCTGTGTGACCTTGGACCCTTACTTGATTCTCCTGGGCTTCAGTCTCCCATGGCATACAAGAGCCATAAGACTATCTACCAACGTTACCGCAGAGCAGGGGAAGGTGGAAGTGAAGTCGTTGCAGAAATCGCAGCGCAATACCTGGCGCTAGAAGGGGCCCAATAAACAATTGTTTAGCTTCCCCCACCCGGGGCTGAAAGCTGGAATCGCTGTCTTTGGCTCCTGAAACCGAGCAGGCTGAGCCTCCGGAGTGTGCCCGCCCTTCAGAAGACAACAGGTGAGGGCATGCAGGATGAGAGACTGGACAGACCACAGCCCCCTTCCCTCCAGGCCCCACACTGCTGGCGAGCAGGGTCTCAGTTCTTCCTGAGCTGACCAAGCAGAACTTGCTCAAGATTTTGAAAATCCACTTCACAGAATCATCTGCTGAAGGGCAGGTGCACATGTGTTGTAGTGACGCTGACTGGCCTCGCTGTGTCAGGTGCACCACTGGTCACCTTGGCAAAGAGCTGACCTGCCAACACCTCGTGCTGCCATCCACACAAGGCACGTGGTGCTGCCTTACCCAAGAGTAAGGCTGTGAGAACTGATGCACAGATTAGAGCTCCTAGAACAAAGTGGCATTTAAATGTGACTCCCTTTTCCAGAACTATGTTAGGAAAAGCAGTCACTCCTTCCAAGCAAAAACATAGAGGTTAGGTGAATCAGGTAACCATAATTTCTCTAACTTTTCATTTTTGCTTCTTTTTTGAATTTTAATGGATGGACGCGTAAGACTCTCTAGCGGCGAAAATAATACCTTCCCAAAAATGCAGTTCTCAAGTGTAGTAACCTCAAGGATCATGATACAGAGAACATGCTCACAGTGTTTGCAAAAGAGAAGTTGTTAAGTCCTGCCATAGTTCCTTCCCTCCCGAGGTGATCCGGAGTCCTGAGGGCTATATGCACAGTGGTTAGAGCAAATTCCTTGAGCCAAGCAACCCTGCTCAGATCCCAGCTCACAGCTTACCAGCTTTCCCACCCAGGCCAAGCACTCAAACACTCAGGTCTTTATTTCCCTTATAGGTGAAGTGAGAGTAATAAGTGTTACCTCAAAGTACAGTTATGAGGCAATGCATGGAAAGCATTTATATGAGTATTGGGCACACAGCAAATGCTCAAAAAATTGTACCTATTACTAATTAATAATACTATTGCTATAAACATAATATTACTAAAAATAACAATAATGTGAGAAAGCCTTAATAATATATCAAAGAATATTAACAAAAAATTACAATGACTTTCCCATATATCATTTCCATGATCAGAAAGCACACAACATAACTCCTGCCTTCCTCCTGAGACTCAGAGGACACTGCTTAGATGCACTCAATGACAGGACTATTCAAGAGGTTTCTCCCTCTAAGTTCAAGGAATGTCCACAGGTGATTTAAAGCACAGTGCAGAACACCCGGTTATGGCTTTGCAAATGGCTGCAATTCACAGGCTGCCTCTATGCTAAGTCTCCAGAGAACATTTTTACGATTGTTTCAGTCTCACTTGTTAATAGTGGTCTGTATACATTTGAAACCCAAATAGCAGGAAAAGATCTATTATTGCAGGCTAAATCTCATAAACAAAGCATCCATGTAACGGAGTGTCTGTACTAGCCAGAAATGCGCTGCTAGCTGGATGTCAGGGGTAGGTTGTCAATAGATGACCATCAGAGCACGGATTAGTTAGGGACACATTGTGACTGAGAGCCAGGAGAGCCTTGAGGATTACTTAATCTCAGACTCCCCTATCGAGTTGTTTTACCCCCAAATTTCTTGTGTTTGGACCTTGCTCCAGACCTCCAGACTCAGAATCTCTGCAGTTAGAACCTAATGATGTGTATTTGGCACAAAGCATCCTGATGTGGGCTCCAGGTTGATAACCACAAATGTGCACCAATCCCCCACTGTGAACATGGGAAACTAAAGTCGGATGGGTAAGTGACCTGCCCCAGTCACCAAGCTCACTAGTGGCAGAACCAGACTGGTATGTGAGCATTTTCACTCCTGGTCTTAAGCAGTTCCCACACTAGATATGACGCACCCCAGAGACGACAGGGGCGAAGCAGAGGTGAATCTTTGGTGGGAGTGGAGGGCAGAGATGAAGAAAGGTCTGGTGGGCTCTGCTTCTCACTGTAAGGAAGGGAGCCCAGATGTTGAGGTGAAGGGGCCACGTGGAAGTGTGGCGGTGGCTGGGAGACCAGGGCAGGGTTCCCTTGGGATAGCTGCTAGCAAAGCAGTGGGTACCACATGCCGTCTCTTTCACCCCTTCCTGATGGACTGACGGTAAGGACACATAACTGCAGTCACGAGCACGGACATTTTCTGGATTCTTATTCTGGTGGGCTATGAAGGACAGAAAGGGACCTTCACACATGCAAATGCCCTAACTCCACAGTGAGGTGACAGGTTGAGAGCAGGGAGGCAACTGGCTCAAGTCCCATCAGCCCGAGAGGAGCAGAGATAGAACCAGAACTCAAGCCTGAGGACTCCAGTTCTGTGACTCATCATCCCACAAAATAACAAATAGTTCCCCATGTGGCCCAGGCAAACCCGTCGTCACCGAGCACAGATAAGGGTGGACAACAGCCCCGCCCATGAAGCACTCAGTCCCATCAGGTCCTTCTATGAGGCGGAGCTTCATGCCTTGGCCCAGAGACCTTGGTCTGTGTTGAAATGCAGAAGACTGGGCTCATCCCAGATGTACGGGCTCAGAGCCCCTGTGGGTTAGGCCAGAGAATCTGACTCAGCAGGTGACGGCTGTGTACCACAAGTTCAAGAAACCCCAAGATAAGACCGCAAAGCTCTGGGATAGAAAGTGCAACACGTAAGAAAGGCCAATTCGAATATGGCATCTGTTCTTTCCTTGAAGAATTATCCATTGAGTACCCGCTGTAAGCCAGCCACCATCTCCTGTGCTGGGCACAGCAGTCAGCAAGACAGCCAGGCTTTGCTCTAGGACAATGGACCAAACAGGGATGGAAGACCCTGGAAAGCCGGGCACTAATTTGGGATACTAGTGCCCCGAGTGAGGGTGTGTGCCACGGTGAGAAGGGAGTGGATGTTGAGAAGCACACTCAACAGTGCCCAGAGGACAGCAGTCCTGAGAAGCACTGGCTGAGCCACATCACCTTGGAGACAAACAGGGTCTCCTTACTTACGGAAAAGCTGCTGTCAGGACTTCTGTCCTGAAGGTGGACACCTGGCCAGACCTGTTCCCTTGGCTGTGATCGTTAACTCTTTACTCATATGACCTCTTGGGGTAACAACGAAACCTTAAAAAATATTAGAAGGGGAAAAACTATGGAGACAGTAAAAAGATTAGAGGTTGTCGTGGGGTGGGGAGGTAGGAATTAATAGATGGAGCACAGAGGATTTTTAGGGCAGTGAGAATACTCTGTATGACACTATAATGATGATAATGTCGTTATACATGTGTCCAAACCCATAGGATATACACACCAAGAGTGAACCCTACTGTGAACTATGGACTCTGGGTGATGACGATGTGTCAGTGTAGGGTCATCAACTGTAGAAATGTCCCACTCTGGTGAGGGATGTTGATAGTGAGGGGAGCTGTGGTGGGGGCAGGGGGTGTATGGGAAATCTCTGTACCTTCCTCTCAGTTTTGGTGTGAACCTAAAATAATAACGTCTTTTAAAAAACAAACAAAAAATAATGAACATTACTGAACCATTTTTTTTTTTAATTTGCTGTCTGTGAAAGCTGTGGTGTTGTCAGGAATCAGGTCTGAGGCACAAAGGATCTGAGATTGATTAGATGTTAGGAGCGAGGGACCTGGGTCTCCAGCTGGACACTGAGCTGGCAAACTCAAGGAACCCTCATCTCTCTGAGCATCTCCTCACCTCCAGTGGGAGGGGGCGCCACTAGGCTCCCCTCTTCCGTCTGTGATGATCTGGGGCAAGCCCAAAATGCTGACGAGAAAAGAAATCAGAATCTCACAGGGAGCAAGAGCAGAACAGCACCCAGTTTCTACAAAACCATAAAAATGTGCTTTTTGGAACATAGCAAAGCGCACGCACAGAGCGGGGTCCATAACTCAGCGTATGTGACATTGGTAAATCACCGTCATAGGAGCCTGGGTAACATCTGCTCCTTGGAACCCAGCAGAGGGGATCTGGACATTTGAGCAGAGGCTCTGCAGGTCCCGCAGTCGGCCGGGAACATATGGGCAGTATTTGCAGGGAAAAGCTTCCCGCTCAAGTGTGTCTCCCTAACTGTCCACATCTGCTCCCAAACCTCAGATCGGGCTCCAGACTCTGCTGAAGCGAAGCTCTTCCCCGGAAGCTGCCTGTGAGCAAATCAGAATAAAGCCTCCGCCTTCCCCTGTGAGGGCCCCCCAGCTATTTGCTGGCACCATCCCCTACCAGCCCTCGGTCACCAAGGGAAATGCTCCAGAGGGAGACGCCGCCTGGCCCTGGCATGTGCCTGCCCCAGTGACCAGAGCCGCTGCAGTCACCACTGGTCAACCCCGTGGTGGGCTCATTTGAAGAACATTTGTTTAATTGGAGATCAAAGCAGCAATGCCTTACCCCTCTTCAAAAAAAAAATATATATATACATACATATATACACACACACACACACACACACACACATATATGTATATATACCTTGGAGTGAGGAAAGATGCAATGAAGTTCACGTTTGGGCCATTAACTAACTGAGCATCTACCTCCTACTTAAAATGATTTCCCGGGCCTCTGTGCGGTGGTCCTGTTATCCTTGGTCCAGTTACTGGAAGCGAGCTATGAAAGGCGCCTGGCGATTGCCCAAGAGAGGGGAGAGAAGAAGGTGGTTAGAGCTGCATTAGCTCTCTGACAGCCAGAGAGATAGAGGTTGTGTCACAAAGCCCAGGTGTGGGCTCTGGCAGCTTTAAAAACGGGGTGTCCACTGGTGCTCCAGACCAGGGCTCGGTGCCGAAACCCCAAAGGCAGCTTGCAGGGGTCCCGAGCCGAAATCTCAGCACTCGGATGTTATGAAGGCGTCTTTTCAGGGACGCTGGTGAACACCTTCACAGCTGCACAACAGAGCGGTCACTGTGACAAACGACGCGGCTCGGGGACAAACAGGATGTAGAGATCTACCAGGCCAAAGTCCATCTGGTTAAAACTATGAGATCAGTATGGGGGTCAAAAGGAGGGAATCATTAAAAAATAGGCCCCATTGAATCCAGGCGCCAAAACAGAAGCTACAAAATAGAACGGAGTGTGCAGCCACCAGGTGGGACCTGCCTAAGGTGCAGGTACGGACTCATTCTCCAGTGGCTTCCTCCAGCCTGGCCTGAGAGAGGCACCACTTCCTCTCATTCCCCTTTTCTCCTGCTCATTAAAAGGAAAGAAAGAAGAAGAAAAGGAAAAATGAGTCAGTAGCTGATTGTTTGTGCCAAGCACTGTTCTGGGCACCCACACAGATTACGTCATTAATACTCACAGCACCCTCTGATGGGTAGACATTACTGTATGTTACCAATGACCTCTGTTTGATAAATCGTAAACAAGCCATACGCCCAGAGACACTGTGATTTGCTCAAACAAATTCAGCAGCAGCAAACCCAAGATTTAACCAAGTTTGGTGCAAGCCCTTTTCTCTTTCCCCAACGGCACGCTGCCCTGCTGTTTGAGCTTCTTTATTCTTGCTTCACAATAGAATGTTCCAAACCCAGGGCTCCCTCATTATTCAAGAGGGAAGTAAATGGAGACCAAGGCCACCTGGGATCTGCAGGAATAGCTCCACCCATTACAAACTCCACCCTGGTTTGCCCCAAAAATGGTGGCGTGGGGGTCCCACCTCTGAGCTCCACCTGTTAAATCTTTCCCACTCTCATGAACCTGCTTCACTGAACTTTCCCTTTTTTTAAAATTGATAGACTTTATTTTTCAGAGCAGTTTTACGTTTACAGAAAGATAGAGCAGATATCATAGAGAGTTCCCATATATCCTCTGTCTCCCTGCCCTCCACAGATTTCCCTACTAGTAAAATCTTGCATGAGTGTAGTACGTTTGTTACAATTGATGAGCCAATGTTGGTACATTATTATTAACTAAAGTCCGTATTTTACATTAGGGTTCACTCTTGATGTTGTATACTCTATGGATTTGGACAAATGTATAATGACGTGTGTCTACCATTCCAGTTTCATACAGGGTAGTTTCACTGCCCTAAAATCTCCCATGCTCTGAGTATTCATCCCTTCCTCCACCCCTGGCAACCACTGACCTTGTTAGTGTCTTCACACTTTCGTCTTTTCCAGAATGTCATGTGATTGGAATCACACAGTATGTAGCCTTTTCAGAGTGGCTTTATCACTTGGTAAAATGCATTTAAGTTTCCTCCATGTCTTTTCGTGGCTTGATAGCTCATTGCTTTGCAAGCTTTCCCTTTTCACCATGGGAAGAACCAGCTCCCCTTTCTCCCTGGACCTCGGGTATTTATAACACTTCTGACGCTGAGAAGAGATGCCTGGTCTGGTGACCATTTGATAAATGTCTGGCCTTGCCCTTCTAAATATTTAACTCCTGGAGCTCTGCCTTCCTCATAGAACCTAGGAAAGTGCCCTGCAGTCATGGGTGTTTCACAAATAGTGTTTAAATAGCTAAATAGATAAGAAAGGACAAGTAGAAAGTTGGAGGCATGGAGACGGGTGGGAGGATAAGGATGGAAAGTATGCTCACTGCAAACCCACAGAATGGAGCCTGTGCTGTGCCCGGGTCCCATTTACTTGTCAGAACACTTCCCCCACCAAGGTCCTGATTAATGTCTCCGTTTTCCTGGTGGGGAAGTGGAGGCGTGGCAGTCAGCTCACAAGGAGGGCAGCAGGTGGCCTGTCAGTGGTGGGGTTGGACTGTCCACAAAACTCTGCCCTCCTTCCAGAGGGGCGGGGGAACATCTGGGGTAGGAGTACCCCTGTGGCAGTCACCCTGGGGCACTTGCATGCTTTTAGTGGTTGTGGCTGCTGGAGACGAGAACTTTGCCCCATTCCCACCACAGCGCCTGCCCATCTGAAGTGCCTGCTCTGTGCCAGGAGAAGTGGAAGTGTTTCTCATTCCCTACAAGCCATCCACGACCGTTTACTGAGCATCTACAGAAATGCAACAAGACGGGTTTCCTGTTTTACTTTTTCTGGTGGGAAAATCAGAACTTCAAAAAGCTAAAGACTTGCCAATTGAAACCCTTCCAGACGTGGGGGAAGAGGGAGGAGGAGCCGTGGTCGTCAGTCCTCCAGACCCGCACGCTCCTCCCGGCAGCTTGGCCTCCCGTGGGGCCCCAAGAGCCAGGCTTGGTCCCCACGTTGATGCCACTGCACTGCCCACTCCTATCCTCCAAGGAGCCAGTCCACCTGGGGCCGGGCAGCAGTCCCCCTGCAGAGAGCGCTGTGACCACAGACAGTGTCACCCACAAGATGGACTCCCTGCTTGAGCTTCTGATCCGCAGTCGCTGGTTTATTCACTCTACAGATACTTCCTTCCTGCCTATTAGATGCCACCTACTGTTCTAGGCACCAGAGATTTAGCAGAGTGTGAAACAACAAGCATGCCTGCCCTCGAGGAGCTTACAATCTGAAAGTGTGAAACAGACTAGAAACAAATAAAAAGCAAAATGTATTTAAAGTCAGATAATAGTAAGGGCTATGGATAAAAATTAGGAGGGAAGTAGGATGGGGTGTGTCAGGAGGGAGGCAGGAGTTGCTATTCTAAACAAGGTGGCCGGGCCTCATTTATTCACTGACATTGAGCAGAGACTCAAAGGAGGTGAGAGAGGGCAGATGCAGATATCTAGGGGAAGAGCATTTTGTGTGGAGGAAATAGCGAGTGCAAAGGCCCTGAGGCAGCACAGCACTTGGTATATATGAAAAAACAGAAATTAGCAAGAAACTACAAGTTCTCTCAGAGATAACATGGTATCTCAAACTAACTTATACTAAGGAGTAAATGTCCAATATCGGGGGGTCTTTGATTTTGTCGTTGTTGTTTTTAACCATAGCAGGACTGGATGAGAGGAGGCTAACACATGCCAGAGGAGGTAGAGAATAAGTGAGGGGAATTAGTACATGAATGTTAAAGTATGTTTCTTTGAAGACAAGCATCCTTGATTTCATCTGGAAATCTCAGGTTGAGCACAAAGATGAAAAGTCACAAGCCCTCCCTGAAGGGTGTCATTGTTCTGCGAGGACGTGGCAGGTCAACTAACAACCACGACGTGAAATTACCAGTCCTGGAACGGAGGCCCAGAACCAGGCACATGGAAGCCCTGGGGAGGATGTGGTTAGCCAGGGGACATGCTCCCGTGAGCTCATCCTTGTCTATGGCTTCAGTAGACAGCCTCCCTACACACCCGCCTGGAGAAAGGTTAGCTCCTTGTCTAAAGGCCTGCTGGTGGCCCTGCCTAAAGCAGGCCCTGCCTGCTTTATGGCAAAGCTCCTGCCTGCATGAGTGGGAAATCCCTGGCTGACAACCTCTCCTGTGCACACAGCAATCCCTAGGACTCCCTGTGGCTCCCGACGCTTCCTTGCCTTGTGTGGCTGGGCCAAGTGTCAGCTCTTCAATTAGGACCTTGCAGCCAGCTCCTCTGGCTCCACCCTGGGGAGTAGGCTTTTCTTGCAAAAGTAAAGCAACAATTGCATAATAATCGAAGCCGTGGGTGCTCCCTGAGGCTGTACTGAGGGAACCACTGAGACTAGCCTGGTCTTGCAGCCAGAGGAAGACAGAGACAGTCCATTGGATGGGTGTGTCTCAGCACCCCACAAGTGGGAAGGGATAGAGCTTTCTAGTGCAGGTATCCTGTGGTGGCGGCAGGCTCTCGGGAAGAACTGGACCCATTCAGGTGGTCAAGTCATCAGTACCCACTACACCAGGACAACCAAGCCCCCAGACAAGGACAAAAATCGGTCCTGGAATTCTTAGTGGAGCTCATTGTATGGCAAAGCTCTTGCCGAATGCCTGCCTGTCAGCAGGGGAGAGAAAAGGAGGAGGGGCAGCTGACAGTCAGGGCGAGCCTGTGGGGCGCCACCCCGCCCGGCCCCGTCACGGGCACTAGGGGCATGATCGCATGGAACTCCACCACAGCCTTCTGAGCTAAGGTTTCATGAATGCAAGACCCGAGGCTCCAGTGATCTGGAACTTTCCACAGCTCCAGGTCTGCCTGGTCCCCTGCCCAACCTGCTTTGTGAAGCTCCCAGTGAGGGCCTCACATGCCCACCCTCAGAGGGTCCATCCTCACATGGGCGTCCACAGCTCTTGCTGCGGGAGACACACTGACAGGGCCACACCTGACGGGAGGTGTCCAGGTGAAGAGATAAGGGATTTCACGCAAAAAGACCCATAGTGAACGTGTGAGGAGTCTTCAGAGTCCATGAAAGTGGACCCCGCATCTCTTGTTCTCTGTTGTAGACTCGTGCCCGCCACTATCTCGGGGACTCGGTGTACACCACTCTGCATGAGAGCCTCTGTACAGTGACTTACACGAGAAAAGGCTACTGGATGCGTGTGGAATAATGTGGACGTGGCATGAGTCATTTAGATGGTCAACTTAGGGAATTCGGCCTGTGTTGGCCTTTAGTTTTCAATTGTATGGCTCATTATCTGACTATTGGCCACTGTCTTCATTAGGGATCATTAATAGAGCAAACTATGGTAGTTGAAACTTTTGGAAAGATAATGTTATCTATCTCTGTGGATCTTACTCCTATTTAATGTTTTGTTTGTGTTTTCTTTTTTTTGAACATTTTAAAACTCTTGATGTCCATCAAGTATCCAGTCATTGCTTAGTATCTTAGAGACAATTTTCAAAAACAAAGATCCTAAAGAGTGTTTATCAGACGTAAAACTTGCCTGGCGTCTCCTCTCCACTCCCCCACCACTGCCTACCTCCCACCCTCTTACAGGGTTTCTCCAGTGCCAGGAAGCTTCCCCACACCCCAGTTGCCCCGGACACCTGCGTGTTGAGGCATGTGCGTTCTTTAGGTCAAGACGTAATGCTGTTCCTTCTTTGGAGCCTTTCCTGATTTCATTCTCCTAGGTGCAATAAGGTGCACCTTTCTCTGCCCTCCCGTAACACGTCTCAGATGTCTGTATTTTAGTCACGGGTGCATGTCTACCGTACCCCCTCCATGATAAACACTTGAGAAAGTCACCATGCCTTGTTCAATGCCATATGCCCACAGCTTCTAGCAGAATACTGTGAATGGTAAATGAGTGGAAAGGACTTGCCTTCAAGAAGCTTCCAGGCTACTGAGAAGCTACATCAAGGAGATGTGTGCAGTAAAGACGGGCAGCAGTGTGAGTTCTCCAGACTGCCTTAGAGGGAGCACTAGAGGCAGCATCAGTCTGGTAGCGCATCCCCTCATTTCTGATGGAATTGGGGTCCCCTGGCCGGAATTGGATTTGGGGTGAAAGGCAGTCAGAGAAGAGAACGTGACCACAAAAGGAGGGATGAAAGCAGTTCTTCTAGAGGGTCACAGAAGCAATCACAAGGAACTCACTAGGATTCCCAGCACGCTCCACCTCACACACCACACACCCAGTTTGTTTCTTCCAGAGTAGTTCTGTTTACCCTGTTCAAAGGAGGGGGAGATAGGAACAAGTGAGCCAGGGGAGTGTGTGCTGGCCTGGGCTGTGGCTCCGGGTCCTGTGGGAAGATGGGCTTCCCCCCGCTGAGGACAGAACTCCCTCTGTATGGGATATGGGCTCGTGTCAGAGCTGGGCTGAAACAAATGGCACCATTCATAGCTCCGTGCATTGGATAAGTGACTCACCTCTCTAAACGTCAGGAACCTCATCTGTTAATAGGGAAAAAAAGTGCCTACCTTCTAAGGCTCTTGTGAAAATTAGAAAATCCATGTAAAGTAAAGAGCATCTGGGAATTATAGTAAGCACTACTATTACCATTACCACTATAACCCATACCACCACTACTGCCATTACTAGTACTACAATTACCCTTACTACTATAACTCGTGTCACCACCATCATCACTAGTACTACTGGCCACCAAATGCCAAGAACCTGGGATCTGAACCCCCCCCATTACCCCATGTTTCTCTCTCCGAATGGCTCCCTTCATCCCCCACCATTGAAGTCTCTTCAGAATGTGCTTTGAGTGTGAAGGAAAAGGAAGTTCAAGTCTTTCCTCTTCCCCTAAATTTTCCTCCTGCTTACCAGGAATGTTCCCTTACCTTTGAGCTCTCCCAGTCCTCCTCCCCATCTCCATCCTCAGGACCACAAGGGCAGGATGCGGATGCTGGGCGATGGTGAGAAGAAACGAGGGGACAATGTCATTTCATCATAACAATAGCGAACGTGCTCATAACTACGTGGAGATTTAGGTTTGCAGTAAACTTTTCACCTGCATGTTCTACTTGGATCTTGCCAGCTCTGCGACTTATTTATTAATAATTTGGACAGATACTTATTGGTCCAGATTTGGGTTTGTCAAATCAGAAATGGACTTACAGGTGATTGAGGAAATGAGGGCCATCTCGACAACCTGTCTCTGATCACATTGGCAGGAAAAGACTAGGAAAGAACGAGAACCCAGGTCCCACGCCCCCGTCCTTACACGACTGAAGGCGATGCTCTGCCTGTTGGAAGGACAGAGGGATCCAGGCAAACGGAAGATGGTTAGAGAGGACCACCGTCTTCCCTCTGTGTCCATAGTGACCAGAACTAGAGATTTCAGGACAGGTGTGCCCATGCCCACCCACAAGAAATACTGGAGGACTCAATTCTACCACGTCAAAGACCAAGAATAGTCTCTGGACAGGCACACCTTTCCCGAGAGTGGCTTGAGTGACAATCCTAGGCACAGGTTTGAAAATATTCTCATGACGCATTGGCCTTTCTCTCCTGGACCAACAGCAACGGCCCATGATAATTTCAGAAATGAAGTACCTGGTTGTTTATAATGGAGTGTAAACTCAGTGACCCCAAGGGACAACGTCACACTGTTTACAAGGAGACCTCAAACCAGAGGCTGGGCAAGATGCTCCCTTTCTTCTTGAGGGAACGAGAAAGGTCGCTGAAGTAGAGGGCCCACATGAACACCACAGAATACTGTGCGTGGAGTCGGGGGAGCGATCTAGTCTTGCCACAAGCATCAGCTCCAGAGTCGGCGGAGCTCACTCTGAGTCTGGGCTCCGTCACGTGCTCAGTCTGTGGTCTGGGGCGGTCACTTCACCTCACGCGCCTGATGACTCACATCGGTATGCTGAAGATGGCGAGTGTCTGTTTCCCAGAACTATGCTAGAATTGAGAAGATGGCATGTGCAGCTGAATTAGTACAATGGTTTGCACATCCTAAGTGTTCAAAGTGTGGCTGTTATCATGACTTCACTTAATCCTCAGACTAAATTCCAGAGAGATAAAATCACACAAATTTTATAGAAAGAGGCCCAGAGAAACAGAATAATCTACCTAAAGACGCATCGCATGGCTATAGCACAATCGTTAGATACTAAGAGCCCATATTTTCCACTCTTCCAACTTGTCTATTGTAAAAAATCACGGTTAATGTTTAAGAAAACATTACATTTAATAAGGATGTTCCGCAAAGGACCTATGATAGCTAGGTGAACCCTCAATTTTTAGCTACAATTGAATGTTTTTCAATGTTATAATTTCATGATCATCTAATTAAGCAAACTGGTTCATTACAAGCAACACTAAGGTGCTAATTCAATTCCCGCCTGTGACTTTTTTCCAAGCTTGTTTACCTGGGAAGCCATGTGTAACTAAAGAAAATTCCCACAGCAAGAGGGAGGGTGGAGGGGAGTCTTCAGTGTAGTGTTTCTCCAAACTGGAGTCCAAAATCTCCAGGCCCCCGAGGTTTAATTACCATGTGCAGCCTGCTGTTTAGGGGTGGGGACGTGGGGGTGGAGGGATGGCAGCCTGACAGACTCCCCCTCACACCCAGCTGCAGGAGCCAGCGGCGCATCTACCCAACGAGGGACAAAGGGGGGGGCGCAGCATCCATGCCGGGCGTCCCTATTCAGTTTGGAACTTGAAATGGAACTTTCTTTCACCTTTTCCAGCAAATTCTGAATGTTGGAAAGATTTAACTTTCTCTCCACCCCTCCTGGCCAAGCAGGAAGCCGAATTGCAGTGCTCACTTTAGCCCAGAGCATGAGTGAGCAGCCCCTTCGGAACTAGCAATTGGTTTTTGTTTTGTGACCAGCCTCAGCCACAAAAGGGGGACCCGCCCCCTCCCTAGCATTCAATTAACCCTATGTGAGACAGGCCGAGGATTAAGAAGGTTGGTTCAGGCCCCATTCAGAAGATTCCGAGGGGGGCTTTTTCAGAGGATTCTTCGAACAAAGGTTGCCAAACTAAGTAGCTTTTTTTTTGTTGCTTAGCTCTGGCCTATTGTTACCACGAAAGAGACCTTTTCCACTTAATTGGGGCTTTAGAATTCCACCTCTATTGTGTTTGTATATAAGAAACACTCTGCTAAGAGGAAGTGTAAGTTTATGAATATAAGCATTTCTGCACTGGGTGATTCTGAGGCTGTTTAGATATGCATTTGTGTCCATTGATGTAAGTGACTAATAAAAATAATCATCACAAAATAAGAACCACAACAATAATTAGTTTTCATGTATCAAGTTCCTGTTATCTGTCAAGCACTGTAATTGATATTTTGTGTGTTTTGTTTCTACTATCACAATTAACTGTGGGTTACAGACCAGAACGTGAAAGTTCCAGTGGAAGGGCAGGGAAGCCACACCACACCACTAGCCACTCCCCCAGGCCACAAGGTGTTTGTATAGCACTTTTTTGGCTCTGCTTAGTTATCAATTCCTCTGCTTTAACTCTCCAATGAGATTGCAAACCCCCAACAGACAAGAGATTACAATGTATGTCTGTTTGTATACACAGTTAAAAATGCAAATGCCTATGGGGACAGGTAGGAAATATTAACTTGGGCATTGGGCGTAGCGTAAGGCAAGAGGGAGAGGTGAGTCTGAGGAAAACTGGAGACGACACACCTCTCAAAGACACTTACATTCAAATTGAGCTTATTTATTTAGTTTCTAATCACTAAGCTGACCTCAGAAAATAGTTCTGGGTCTGGATTTAGGGACTGGGCCTCCCAGTGTGAGACGTTTGTGCTCTGTTGATGGTACCAAGCAGATGTGACAAAGTTGGGGCTCTCAAACCACATCCCTTCCACAAACATAGGGTTTTGTTTGGTGTTCACAGGGCTTTAAAAGCTGAGAGCTTCCATGTTCAGTTCTGGATCCCTGGCTTCTTATAGAACTCTAGAATAGTCAGCACCCTCAGGCCGCGTGTGTCCCTGCAACACTCAGCAGTCCATTTTGGATGGGGCAGGAGCTCCCTGTTGTGCTGGACCTGACCTGCTGCATGCTTTTGTGCTGGCTGCCTGGCTTGTGTGGCTACTTGAGTTTGCCACCACGTCTGTGCCGAAGGGACCAAGTCTCCTAGGGACCCCTTTGCTCAGGTCTAGGGTTACAGGAGCCCTCGCCTTAGTCTCCTGTCACAGGAATAAGACACACATAATTCACAAATGGAGAGTCTCTAATTCAGTAAGTAAATCACTGTGACCCAAGGGCAGCTAAACACCCGCTTTACAAATGCAATGCCCGCCAAAGGGCATCCAGCTGTGGGGGTCTGCTCATGCTTTCCTGTTTGCACAGATGAGCATGGATGTTTTATACCTAAAATGTCACACAAATAGGTAAGTAACTGATAGGCCTAAGTAGAGAGTGCCTTCTGCCATATGTTTAAATGAAACAGAAAAAGAGAATGTTATCTGTTCTTATAGATCTTGTCCAACTATCCAGAAAATCTTCATCAATAAAAGTTTCATCCCTATCAAAGGAATCAAGCCTTTGTCTAGAATGGGGGGCCATGAACCCCTTACTCTTCCTGGGTCCCCTTTAGTGACCCCCACAATGTCTTGGAAATCGAAGGGCTACATGTTAGCTGATTAATCAAGTGTTTGAACAACTCAATTGAATCTGGATATTCTATGCCAGTGGAATATTCATGTTACAGCCAAAATACTTCAAATAGTTGGAACTCAGGCTTTTAGCAATCATACTTATTAGTAAAATGACCAAAAGCCACAATAAAAGAAAATAAAAACAATAAGATACAAAATAATAAAATAGAAAAAACCTCTTTGCGTCAGTTGAAGTTTGTTGTTAGTGCCATTGAGTGGATTCTGACTCCTAGTGACCCTGTGGACAGCAGAGTGGAGCCCTGCCCGGTCTTTCTGTACCATCCTCTCACCTTCCGGTGCTCTATCAGACAATGCTCCCCTGCTTGTATTTGAAATACTGGTGGCAGAGCTTTCCGCATCAAGGCAACGCGAAGCCACCGCAGTGTGACAACCAACAGGTGATTGGTGTGGCTCCCCAAACCCAGGCCACGCTGGTGAGAGGCCAAATCTTCACCACTAGACCATCAGGGCCGGCTATCAGTTGAAGCAGAAACTACAAACTCCCCGTGATAAACACCGTGTCCTTAGCTCTAAGCCACTCACAATCCTCACTCAAATCCAGGTTGTTCTTAATTTATATATAACCAGCCTCGTTATTCATATGTCTAGTTCTCTCTGGATTAGAAGACAAATATTCACACTGAGAAGCATTGCTATTATAGGTAAATGCACCAATAGTGGAAGAAATAAGAACTGACAATTGTCAGGAAAAAAAAAAATAAAACATTGAGAACCACCAGGAACTAACATAAGAACTCAAAAGATATGGTAGCCTAGGGCTACTTAAAATGGTAGAAAATCTCCCACAGAACCCTGAAAATATCACCGTACTACATCACAATTTATGATGTTTGCTCTTCTTAAGAAGGAAGAAGGCTATATAATAAATTTTAAAGAAGTTCTATACAAAATGGTCAAAGTTTCAAAAAATAAATGCTCAGCTTTCTGGAAACTGGCATTCCCACGCTGACTCATTATTTCCTGACAGTCTCAGATTGCTATTTTTAGTCATTAAACCATTTTTTTCTATAAAAATTGTTTAAGAACAGGTGAGGCACGGAAGCCAGCCTTCCCCACCTCCCAGCCCTGGGCCAGATCTTGGAGACGCGGTCTCTATAATCGCTGCCCGGTGTCCACCTCATCTCAGTGTGAACATGGACTCCATTTACACACACAGTTTGCCTCAACCTTCTATTCCTCGGTGCTCCTTCCCATTATTTCTAAGAAATTCTACCCTGCCTCCAGGAGCAAAATGGGAGTACAAAATGAATCAGCACGCAGGGTCTATCTCTTTAAAAACAGTGGCCACAAAGGCACACACACATTTCTCCTGTGTACACACATCCACACACAGTTTATACAGGACTCTCTCTGTATAAACTTCCAGGTAATTCTGCAAATGACGAGTCCTGTTGATCAGAGAACACGCTACTTAAAATCCCAGGTTGTGGGTGCAACACCAGTCTAGTTCATTTCTTCTTGTCTATTCTCAGGTCCACACTGCATGCGTCACTGCATTCGTCACCTCATTCTGCTGTCACATAGTCCTGCTCTGCCAGTAACAAGTGTGAAGTGGAGGAGGAGAGGAGGAGAAAGGGAAATGGAGAGTGAATGCACTGAGAGGGTGAATGAATCAAGTTCACTTGAAAACCCGTAGTGGGTCTCTGCACTCAGAGTGGGGGACGTGACATCACTGCCCCGGTCAGAGAGCTGGGTGTGCACCTGTCCTGAGAAGCTCGGAAGAGGCTGGAATGAGTCTTGACTGAGAGTAAAGGGGCCTGGAGACAGGTGTCCCGGAGGAGGCTTCGTTCAGACAAGCCCTGAGGATAGAGCTGGGAGGTGGGGATTCTTCCAGGGTAGAATTGGCAGCAGGTAGAGCTGACTGGGGCTCAGGCTGATTTTGGGCTGTAATGGAACCTCACACATACACAAGCATCTATCTCCCCATGAGAAGAACTGGCATGGGCACCATCTTCTCAGGAACTCCTCTTGGGCAGCATTTTCAGGGGCATAAAGAGCTTTTCTCCAAGTCCTTAAATCCACTCTAGAGGCAGAGGCTGATCTTGGGACAGATGGGGGACCAAGGTCCAGAGACCCTTTCTCAAGGCCCCTGGACTGCACAGCTAGGACTCGAAGCCACATCATCTGACTCCAAGTCCAACATCTTCCGGGGACCCCAAAACTTGGTAATACTAAATGTAATTTGTTATCTATGCTCTAGCTCAGTAAGGAAATAAGGCTATGCTTAGACCAGGAAGATGTACTGGACCGGGTCCCAAGGGGTGGTTGCAAGTTTCTCTAGGGCAGGAGTTGTTGGCAAATTTCTCCTGCAAAGGACCAGCTAGTAAACGCTTTAGCTGTTCGGGCCACGTGGTTCCTGTCAAAGCTCCTCAACTCTGCCTGGCTTAGTAGTGTGAAAGTGGCCCTAGATGACACACAAACGAATCGACGTGCTTGTGTACCAACGGAACCTAGTCGCAGAAATGGGCAGCACTTGGACTGGGCCTGTGGGCTGCAGTTGGCCCACCTACAGGAGGGTTTGCTTTCTGAGACCATGGAGATTTTTAACTGGAGCATGGAGCGTGGACCGAGAGAAAGACTTTGGGTTCAACTTGGAGAAGACTGGCTAGATGTCAGAAAAAGTCCTGTGGGGGTTTCCAGGGTCCCTAACGTTTCTTTCCCAAATGTTAGACAACTTGACTGTATGATACCAGGTCTCAGAAACTACGCAGGCTGCTGCGGTGAGGAGGCTGCCGCGGGGAGGAGGATGGCGCCGGGGGGGTGGGGGGGTGGAGGGGGGCTACCGTGCGGGGGAGGCTGCCACGGGGAGGAGCACACGTGAGGGGAGAGAGGTAGGTGACAGGCAGTTCAGAGCAGGGTGCTGAAAGCCTTGTCCGAGGTGGGACTGGGCGCGGCGATGACACGGAGGAAGAACGCCGAGCCCAGAGTGGGTCGGGACCAGAGAAGTCTCCGTGGGGAAATCGATGATGCTTAAATATTGGGGGCATGAAAGGAGAGAGCAGACAAGGGCCTGGCGTCTATGCAGACAGAGCTTCGTGAAAACAGCCCGAGGGAGAGAACTGTCATGCGCGTGCAGCACCGCAGAAGGTCTTTCTTTCCACAGTGGGAATTTTGAGGTAGAGGATGGCAAAAATGAGGCTTGAAAGGCAGGGCCAGGCCACAGGGGGTTTTATAGCTGCGCAAAGAAGCTTTGCTTCTGTCTGAGAAGCAGAGGCCTCAACAGTCTTCCCCCTGAGCCCTCTGCTTGCCCCCTAAGCATGAGCTTCAAGCCTGTGGCCAGTGAGCCCTGGGGAGGGGCTTCCCGCCAGTGCCAGGGTGGGCCGGGCTCTCCAGCACAGTGCATAAAGGGTCATTCTAATGTCCCCGAGGGCTGTTCCTGGACAGATCCCCTCCACTGACACAGTCAGTGTTGACTCTCCTTGGAGGCTCTTTGCTGGGCCCGGGTTCCCACCAGAGAGACCCCAGACACCTGTGTGCCCTGGTGCTCTGATGCTCTCTGCCAGGCTGATGAAAGGACCATGTCAATGGGACAGCATGGGCTCCTCATCCTGTGATCCACTTGGGGAAGAGAACATTCTATGCTATGGCAACCAATGGGCCCACCCTGGCTGCACATTAGAATCATCTGGAAACCAAAAAGTACCCATTCTTGGTCCCTTCCAGACCAATTCAATCAGATCTTTGAGAAAAGGGTCCAGTGTCAGTATTCCATGGGGTGATTCTCATGTGCATGCAGGATTGAGAGCCCTCACCGTCGTCTTGCCACCCTCTGTGCCAGGACAGCAGCCCATCTGCCCCAGGTCTCCCTGGCAGGTCCCCACCCTGCCTGTGCCTGGATCTGCTTTATCCAGGACAGGAGCACTATGGGGCTAGACCAGCGCTCCTCTACCTTCAGCATACATACAAGTCACACGGGAATCTTATTAGAACGTGAATTCTGATTGGGTAAGTCTGGCATGGGCCTGAGAATCTGCATTTCCAACATGCTCCCGGGTGATGCCCATCTGCTGGTCCGAGGACCACACTTCAAGTAGCAGGACAATAGATTAGAGCAGCACTTTCCAACAGTAGTTCCTGGTTACAGGCTGACATAGGGGTCTCCTCAACCCTGGTGGGCCACCCCCGCCTGCAAGCAGCTTCTCCACGTACCCTACAAGCATTACTGTTTAATTTGTGTGCGAGAATGTGCAGTAGGTGGGAAACTCTTGGATCTATAAGGCACTTCAGGCTGAGAGGGAGACCTAGGAAGTGGACGATGCGGGGAAGAAAGTCAGGAGCCAATGGTCTACAGGCGGGAGCATTCAGTGAGAAGGTACGGCGAGGTGTTAGAGAAGCTGAAGGGCCAGGGGAGACTTCCTGGAGGAGGTGTGATCTGGGGGACCCTGGGAAGAGGGAGAAGGACTCTGCGGGAGAAGACAGAGGTGAGAAGAGAAACGTATCTGCGAAGGCTCAAACCCTATTCCAATGGCTTTGCCACCTTCATGGTCTCCTTTGTGGCCCTTCCTCTGGGGTCATAAGTTCTGTTACACTGCACAGATATGTATATTTTTATTTCTAATTCCTACTGTTCTGCTACCGTGCTATATACGTTTTTGTTCAGATTTTTGCTTGTGTAGGTTGTGCAGTGTGAGATATCCTTTTCTTTTACAGTCTGATGAGCTCTTATCGGTCCTTCAAAACCCATCTTAAATTATGTACTATCTCTATTCTGTTCCTGAACCATTTACTTCAGGCCACACTTATGGTTTTCTCACCTACGCTCTTGCGTCTATCGATCCTCAGTTGTGTACCAGATTCCTCACTGTGCAGCATGAATATGTTTCAGTGCTTCCAAATTCCCATCAGATGTAAATCTTTTGGATTCAGGAAAAAGATACTGGAATTCCCAAGAATTCTAGGGTATTCTTGAAATCACAAATTACTCTGTATTTTTTATAACACTGTATTCGTGTGGTTTTCAATAATGCGTGACCAAAATAATAAACAGTGAATCATTTTTCTGTGATTGGGTTATATTAAAAGAGATTTTCTGTTAAAAATATATATTGTAATAAATACATGATTCATTATCATGAGCCCATATGATGTGACAAGATTATGTATTTCAATAACAAGTAAAAATTATCTCTACCTAATATAGATATTTGATAATAAAAAACATTAAAACAAAGGTATATTAACACAAAATAAATGCCTAATAAAAATTACTTTAAAAATGAAAGATACTATCCTAAATATTTAATATTTGAGATTGTCATTCTTAAAATGAAATGTTAAAGCAAGCAAAGTATTAATTTCCCTACCCTATGATCTTGATCTTACTCTCCCGTCAAATATCCCAGACATGGAAAAATTTCTTTCACTTTGTGTTAACATTGGTTAAATTGTTGTCAGTATATCCAAAAGTATCTTCAAGTTAGATGCGACCACAGCATCTCTTCATATGAGCTCATTTCCTATTTTAATGATGAAAATATTTTGTTTGCCTGTCCCTGTCTTGGCTTTGCTCTTGAAAAAAATATTGCCTTTGCATATTCTAATTTTAATGAGTTTCTGATTTTACGGCGAAGTATCACAAAAACATTCTCACTGTCTCTTTGAATTTCTTCCTTCACAATATTTACAAAGAACTATATAGCCTGTAATAGACACCCAAACACCGGAAAACGCCAGCAAGAGAGAGTGTTGGGTTCATCTTAATTCTCCCACCATAGCATGATGCTTGACACATAGCAGCTTCTTGTAAAAATGATATGCTGTGTTTTCTTTCTGTGGTGCATTAAAATGCTTGGTCTGTGTGCCAGAAAGTGTCCTCAAACCTTGGATGATATACAGTAATTGTTCAAAACGGCTCAGATAAATAAAGAATGCCGTAGAATTCAGAGGAAGAAGAGACTGGACTGTGAAGTCAGCAGCCCCCGAGGACCGTGGCAGGGCAGGGGAGAGCCCAGAGGAGGAGGAATCTTCCAGGTGGAGACCCAGCACGGGGGCTCTGGGAGGAGAGGCCAGCGGCTGAGCAGAGGCCACGGGAAGGGAGGAGGGGATGGTACCTCAGATGAGAGCCCGCCCACCTCAGCACTGTGATTTTAGAGTCCCCCAAACTGTGCCTTGTTTCTAACATGTGGCCTGGGCCAAAGAACCCCCTCCAGCAGGCCAGCCCCAGCCCCGGCTCACTCTGGGAACCACTCCCGAGAAGGTTTGCTCCCGGCCTTGGTACTGAAAAAAGACTTCTCGCTGACTCATTAGCTCAGGTGGAAGCTCTTACTTATAAGATGTCGCCTTGGGCCGGCCCCGTGGCTTAGTAGTTAAGTGTGCGTGCTCCGCTACTGGCGGCCCAGGTTCGGATCCCGGGCGCGCACCAACGCACCGCTTCTCCGGCCATGCTGAGGCCGCATCCCACATACAGCAACTAGAAGGATGTGCAGCTATGACATACAACTATCTACTGGGGCTTTGGGGGACAAAAAGGAGGAGGATTGGCAATAGATGTTAGCTCAGGGCCGGTCTTCCTCAGCAAAAAGAGGAGGATTAGCACGGATGTTAGCTCAGGGCTGATCTTCCTCACAAAAAAAAAAAGAAAAAAGATGTCCTCTTGTCCCCTTCCCTCAGCTGAGCCCCTTGGTGCACTCAGCTGCTTGTTCAGAGGGCAGTGAGTGGAGGTGGAGGAGGTCAGGGGACCTGGGTCTGAAGGGGGCGGGGAGACAGCGGCAGCCTCCAGCCTCAGACCAATCAGAACACGAGGTGCAGCAGCTGGGCGAGGACAAGAGGCGTCTGCTCTGCACGTGCCAAGCCGGCTCTTAGTGACTCGGGCAGCATCGTTCCCACCCGCCATCGCACAGGAACCCACAGACCGTGGAGAGCCCGGATAACCTGCCCTGAGGGGTGGAACCGCGCATCGGGAGAAGACGCAGCCTGGAGGCCGGCTTCCGGTCCTGGCTCCACCCCCAAGGAGCCAGGACACCTGTCGTCAGTGAAGGGGTGAAATGGGCTCCCCTTTGTGCTGATGACCGACAAGCAACGAACCAGGAAGCTCATTTACCATAAGAGGCAATCCGAATGCGTTTTGGAGCATTTGAATCTGAATTTCTCCCACTTGTCCAGTTTTCCTTCTGAATAAAGTAGAAAACCAGAGGGAATAGACAAGGTGTTAACTTTTCTTGTGTGTTGAAAATTGTGGGGATGATCTTTAATTCTCCTCTTTCCCTAAACATGCCGACACTCACCACCCCCGGGGCCTCAGCCCAATCCAATCCATCAGCGAGGCCCATGGACTCCGACACGCATCTGTCCCAGGCCACTTCTCCCCCTAGGCCAGGGCACCATGGTTTCCTGCCAGGTCTTCTGCAACAGCCTCCTACTTGGTCTCCCTGGTTCCGTTCCTGGCCCCATCCAGCCCATCCTTCCCCAGAAGCCAGCATAATCTTGTCAAAGCACAAATCAGGTCATATCACTGTCCAGTTGTAAAACCTCTCAGCACACTTTTAATAAAACAGAAATTTTTTACTGCCCCTGCCTTTCCCTGACCCCTCTCTGGACGGCAGCCCCCTCCTTCACTTAGCCTCAGCAACACGGCTGGCCTTCCTTCTGATCCGCAAACAAGCCCTGCATGGTCGACCCGGTCGACCCCAGGACCTTTGCACTAACTCTCCCCTTGGCTTGGGTTGCTTTCACTCCTGAGGCTTCCTCTCATTCATAGCTCAGCCTAATGCTCACATCCTAAGTAGCCTCTCCTGACAACTTAGTCCAAAATCAACACTAGCCAGTCCTTATCGGAGCTTTCCCTTTTCATTCCATGTTTGGTATTCATCGTTATCTGATATTTTCCATTTTCCTTTGTTCCTTTGTCTAATTTTCTGTCCATCCTCCCCTGTGTAGCACAGGAGCTCCTGAGAGCACAGTCCTCATTTTTTCATGGCTTGTCCTCAGTACTTAAGAGCAGCGCCTGACACAGAGCAGATAAGCAATAAATATTTATTAAATGAATGAAAACATGGAGGCAGAAGCAACACCTGTAACGTTCCCCAACACACGCTGCCCTAGAGAGAAGAACACGTATTTTCAAAATATTCTCCACCTTCACAGAATTTAGAAAAATTCATTTTTGCTGCCACCCCCATTAGTAACGATCTCCTACCTGCCGTGAGGGTCAGGCCCGGAAGGACACTCTTTCCTTAGAGCTTCGGGCAGTCTCCACCCACAGAGTGGCACTTTGCTCAGCTGAGACCTGTTTCTCTTTAATACTCATCCATCAGTTCATGAAGTCACCAAGAAAAAAGCCTTCCGCATCTCTTGCAGGTATCTGACGATAAGACCTAAGTAAGAAGGTAGGAACTAGGATCAAAGGGCTGGAATTCTGTCTTAGCGCTGCTGCCCGTCTTGGAGAATTATGTCCCTTCTCTGGACCTCCATTTCCTCACCTATAAAAAGAAGGAACCGATCCTGGGGAAATGGCTAAAAATATGTAGATGCATGTGTCTGTTCATGCCTGGGAAGGACATGCTGCCATTAAAGTATATTTTAAAGAAAACTTGGATGACAAAGGAAAATGATTATGGTAAATTCAGGAATCCAAAATATAAAGATGATTCAAATTATGTAGAAAACTTTTAAGTTATTTGGGAAAATAATGAATGATTAGAGGTATTATCTTTACGTTGGGGGGGTTATGTATGGCTTTTATTTTCATCTTTCCTTTCTCTTTATTCTCTAAATTGTAATCAATAAGTATATAATTTTTCACAGTCCCTCCTCCCCCCAAATTAATAACCTTAAAATGAGAGAAGTTAACAAGCTAATTGCTAAGTTCCCTCTGGCCCTGACAGCCTGTGATTGCAAGCTCACAGCTTGTGGTGGTTGTAGATTGATCTGCAAGTGCCCCTTGGTGTGGGAGTGGGGGTGGGAGTGAGGGACCAGATCCAGGACGGCCCCTCAAAACTTTGCATTCCCTGCACCCCAGGGCTGCATTTAGGAATGGGTTTCCGAGTCAAATGGGGCCAAACAAGGGACATTGGGATTTTGCTTGAACTCTGGGGAAAGAGGTCTTCTTGTGTCATTGAGCTTATTAACTGGGATTGTCAGAGGTACATCTCTGCCACCCCATAGGGAGTGTTTGCTTGTGAATAAAATCAACTAAAAAAAGGCAGACCTGAGAGACAGAGAAAACCAACCAAACAAGCATAAATACCCATCGATTTCTGTTGACTTCTTTGAACCCCTGGATCCTGCTGAGTCAGAAGCACAATCATATTTTAATCCTCCTGGTTACCTGTCCCAATAAATTTCCTTTCTTGTCTAAACCAGTCTGAGATGCATTTGCCACAACTCATACGCACAGCTTGTCACCCAGGCGTCCTAACACTGCCTTTCTCAAGAGCATGGGCAAAGGGCTGCAAAGTCCACCTGGACGGGGACATGGGACCACGGTGCCCAGCTCTGCCTTTTCTCACGTGCAAGGCTAATTGGAACAGTGCTGTGTGTGTGCCCAGGCCCCACAGGGACAGTCTCCTCACTGTCCACGCCAGGGACATCAGGCTTTGATTCTGGGAAAAAGTGAAGATCTTACAGGCCTCTCTGTGCAAATGATCCCAGTCCTGATTGTAATGCACTGTCATGTGAGGCAAAGCAACGCTGGAATGAATCCCGGAAAAATGCAACTTATTTCCATGGAGTGTGTGACCGTCGCCGCCCACTCCACAGTTCCGTCTTAGCTTCAATCTTTAGCCCAATCCTTTGGCTTCTGCCCTGTCCAGTCTAGTGCAGACCCAGGCTGGGGGTCATGGGGCCTGGAGGGAGGCTCTTGGTGCCTTCAACCAGGTGAACCTCTCTGCCTGTGGGGGGCCTTGTGCACTTGTCACACTCAGCCTTCTGAGCTGCAGGCCCCTGATTCCCTGAGTCCTAGCATCTGGGCCTCGGGTCCCTGCTTTGGTTCTCTGGCTTTTGTTGTTGTTTCCTGCAGGTTTCCAGTCCTGTGGGGGACCATGAAATTCTTAGAAGCCTCCAGAACCTTCCCCAGGGGTGGATGCTCTTTCTTTCTACCGCAGTTGGATGATGTTCTCCCTACTGTGCGCCAGACTCTAGGTGCACCAGCTGACAAAGCCATAGCCTCTGCCCTCCAGTATCACCAATTAGTGGGGGGTGAGGATAATTACAGCACAATTCTGTGATAGAAACAACACAGGGTGCTTTCAGGGCGAGAAGAGAAGCACCTAAATGAGCCTCAGGATTCTTTTGGAGGAAACTACAGCTAAGCTTAGTCTTCAACAATGAATACAGGTAGTGGAGGTTGCCAGAGGGGCTGTTATAGGCTGAGGGTCCAGACAAGCGGAGGTGTGACGATGAGAACATCAGGAGCCAACAGGAGAATACGAGTGATGCATATGTGCTGCATGAAGCACGAAGCAGGGAGTTTCTGGAAACAAAGCAAGAGAATGGAGGCCATGGAGGCTGATGTCAGCCTGGTGGGTCACACACAGGAGGGAGCCTGAACACAGCCCTGAAGGCAGAGAGGGGACAATATGATAATATGGGGACTTGATCAGGAAAGTAACAGTCATATCTGCTTGTCCAAGAGTTCAGCTGGAGGCACCATTTGGATGAATGTGCTGTGTATTGAGACCAAAATATTTGCCTGATCCTGAGCATTTCTAACGCCAGACCCCACCCAGGGGATCAGACGTCTTGGAGGTTGACCCCAACTCGGGTGCGGCTCAAGGCGATCACACACATTTGGCCATTGTGCTGGGATTTTATCCAGAGTGTTCCAAAAATGCCCTCATCTCAAAGCCCACGGTTTACCCCCATCTACTCTCCATCCCTCGGACCTGTCACTGGGGTCTCACTTAACCCAAAGCTCAGGCCACTGAGCCATGGTACCCACTGCAGTGCCCACACTAGCCTAATAGCTGTGCAGACCTCAACTAACGTGATCATCACAACACAACATTTTGCTCTGTTCATTTTGCAAATGCCCCCAAAGATTAACCGGCTTTTCTGAGATTACAGCCTGAACTTCATGGCCTTTCCAAATTTATACATTTTCTTGTCATTTTTTTCTGTTCCAAAGCACTGTGAGTCCATGAGCAGTTTTTAGGCATGCTGAGCACCAGACCCTGTGGCCAGGGCTCAGCAGACAAAGGTAAATAGAATTCGATTCTGTCCTCCAAGGAGCTCGGACCTGTCGCAGCAAATATTTAACCAAGAACCAAAACGCAGAGAGGTTAGGAGATTTTTTCCAACACCGCACAGCTTCCTGGTCACCCCAGAACAGGTTCTGAATTAGAACTCAGCACTCCAGACCCCCTGGCCTATTCTGTCAGCACCATCCAGCATTAATCTGGAGGCACCGTGAGAAATCGCCTCTGGGGACATGCTAATCAGACTCTGCTCGGCTGCCGACACATCTGAATCTGAGCTAGAATTCCTCATCAGCTGGATGCTCTTGGAAACCGGCTCCCTGATTTTAGAGGTGGCTTTCTGACCAAACTGCATGATCAACCCAGCTCACGCTTTTTAAAAAGGAATTAGAGAAATGGAGAAAGGCATTCAGCAATCAATCTGTCTGATGGCAGCGTCCAGCCCCAGCAGACTGACTTTTCCCCAAACACACGGCACAGATAGGACCATACAGCCAGCAGCCGAATCCCAGAGCCTCGTCTCACCTGAGCAGAGTCTCGCCAGGCTCCTTTGTCACAGTAGCAGTGGGCTCCCAGCTGGGAGGGAGAGTCCTGTGTTCCAACGTGGCTTGTCTGGGAAGCACCAGTGCAGCTCCTAGTTTCCTTTCATGAGGCAGTCGTCAAAGCATCCTCCAGGCTGCAGAATGAAACCTGGATTTGGGAACCTTCTTCAGGGCTGGCAGGGGTGCTTGGCACTGCCTGGCATGACCAGCCACGTCCGAGCTCCAGCCAGACTGCTGACCTGGCACCGGCGCTGTGTGATATAACGCGCTCGCACAGGGAGCCTTTAACTGTCTCGTCCCCAAGCTCAGAGCCCTTGAGTCTCTCTTACATGCACGCGCCTGCGATGCCACTGTTCTGACTCCCGAGCTTCTCTCTGCCAGGGCACCAGTCATTCAGGGGTTCACAACCCGACCCCTGCAAAAGATGCCAGCCAAGAATTTATCATTTTAAGCAAAGTAATTATTAATCCCAAGCCCTCTGTTTAAGTTCCTCTCTTTTATTAGTAAGCCAATTAAAATACGTTTTCACCATTAAGATTATTTGTAAAGATTGTAGTGTTTTTCCATAAATACCTATCGATTGAAGTCATTTTATTCTTTGGAAAGAAAAATCCAGCCACCATTCCTTCATTCCCATATAACATGCTGTTCTCATTTAATTTACATGACTTTAAACTCCAGATGGAAAGGATATGGTTGACTGGGGAGACACGGATATTTTAAAAAAATGTAACTGTGTAGGAAATTAATAATGCACGTTAGAATATGGATTATGTTGTTGGAGGAATACAAGAGACACGGAAAGAGGGCATAGAACTGAGACTAGGGAGACCTGGGTTCCAGTTCCAGATCTAATACGCACTTAACTGTACAGATTTGTGCAAGCGATTTGGTCCTTGGCTTTAACATCCTCCTGGGCTTGCAAGCAGTTAGACTAGTTGATTGCCAAAGACCCTTCCAGCGTCACCACTAATAGATTTTCTTTTCTTGAACCAAGAAAAGAGAAGCTATCTACTTGCAGTTTTGAAGGCAGTATAATCGTTTGCTGGGGTATTCATTAGAGTCCCTGGAGACTCACAGGCTTCAACTCATTGGCCTGCCTCTTCTGAGCTCTGTAACTTGGACAAATCTTGGAAAAGATGGATGTATCTTCATCCACAAGATGGGAAAATATTACCTGCCGCCGGAGCTGATACATTTGCTGTAAGAATTAAATGAGACGTTCCATGCAAACCACCTAGAACAGGGCTCAGCCCCTGGTCCGTGCTCAGTACGTTTGCTGTGATTATTACCCTGTTCTGAGATCCTGGTTCCACCACAACTTCCGTGCTCGTGTACGATCTCTCCAGTACTGGACACGCAGATCTCTTGTTGTAGACACTTAGGAGTCCTAGTCTTATTGAGAGAGGATCCTGCTGATGCTTGTGACTATAAGGCCACATCTCTGCGTTTAGAAAGCAGGATCATGCCTTAACAAAAACAAACACACAAACAAACAACATTTATTGAGCATTAACTATATGCCAGGGCATTATGTAAAGCCCTGTTCTATACTATCTTCTATGTTTCAGGGCACCATGTATACGTTTTCCTTTCAATAACTCTTTAAAATATCCCCAATCATAAAACAAGTTAATACTAATGTAGAAAAATTACATACTTTGAACAAAGTGGTAGATCTAGTTAGCAGTGAATCTACAATAGGAGCCTAGGAAGGCTGACTCAAAACGTTCCCAATGGGTGAAATCATTCATCCTATGAATTACCTGAGGAAAAGGAGGATTTCAGCCAGAAAGTGGAAACTGAGATGAGGCTTTACACAGGAGGGAAAGAGGGGTTAGCTTCTCTTCAGTCTTTCTTTTTCATGTATAACGGTGATCTCCGACATTTTATTGGTTCACGGAACTTATAAAAATTTTTTAAGTATGGATCCGGAAAATATTTATTGATATGTTCATTATATATATTCCATACTGAATAATAATAATAAATAGTGACAACAACAATAACAACTGAGGACCTGACCCTAGAAGGAAAGCGTCTTTCTGCCTCCAGCCGTTTTCGGGGTCACTCCACTGACCTCCATGGATGAAGCTTAACGTTCCTCCAGCCAGCGAAGGAGACACGTTTGCAGGGTCCAGCTCCAGCAGCACACAGCAGGGCAAAGAAGGCTGGACTGGGAGCTGGGAGACCATGCTCGTGCTGGCATACGACCCAAAGATAAATGCTGGAGAAGCAGAAATGCAGATAGGCAGAGAGGAGCCACTTCTCCTTAAGAGAAAAGTCATGATGCACTGACAACCTCAGAGATTTTGTGTTTTAGGATTAAAAAAAAACGAAAAAGGAAAAAACAACAACAAAATCCTCCTTCTCTCCACTAACCTATCTGCGGTTCATGATCCTTAAATCAGAAAATTGTGCTGACCTGTCCAATATGTGGGTCACAGTGCCAAAGATCTTTTTTTTTTTTTTTGTGAGGAAGATCAGCCCTGAGCTAATATCTGACAGCACTTTTCCTCTTTTTGCTGAGGAAGACTGGCCCTGGGCTAACGTCTGTGCCCATCTTCCTCCACTTTATATGGGATGCCGCCACAGCATGGCTCGACAAGCAGTGCGTTGGTGCACGCCCGGGATCCAAACCGGAGAACCCCGGGCCGCTGCAGCGGAGCATGCGCACTTAACCTCTTGCGCCACCAGGCCAGCCCCCAAAGATCTTTTATAGACGTTGGAAGATGTCTTTATGTCCATCTGCGGTGTTCATTCCCCAATAAAAGGGACCTCAGTGTCCTAATCAGTTCCTACTAGTTCTGAGTATTATTAAATTTATACATCTCAGTCCAGTTTTCTTCACATAACTTTACACAAGCTGTTCCCCTTTCATAGTAAATTTTTGATGAGTCCAGGTCAGCTAATGATGCCCCACCCCATTCCACTTCCATTTGTTCTACACCTTTCTATTATTACAATGAAGTCACCCTGATAGAATTATTCATTTACACGTACAGTAGTCCCCCCTTATCCACTGGAGATCCCAGTGGATGCCTGAAACCGCAGATAGTGCCAAACCATACATATATGCTATGTTTTTTCCTATATATACATACTTATGATAAAGTTTAATTTATAAATTAGGCACAGTAAGAGATTAACAACAATAATAAAATAGAGCAATTATAACAACATACTATATTGAAAGTTATGTGAACATGGTCTTTCTCTCTCAAAGTATCTTATTGTACTGTGTGCTCAGCCTTCTGCTTGTGATGATGTGAGATGATACAACGCCTCCGTGATGAGATGAAGTGAGGGAACGACGTAGGCAGTGTGACGTAGCGTTAGGCTGCTATTGACCTTCTGATGTAGCAAGAGGATGTATGACGGAGGATCACAGAGTCACCATGATGTACATGGTTGGTGTCAGCGGCAGACAATGTCAGTGGTTGGGGATCTAACAAAGGGATGATTCACGTCCAGGGCGGGATGAAGGGGGATGCTGCAAGGTTTTATCACGCTACTCAGAATGGGGTGCAATTTAATACTTATGAATTATTTCTGAAATTTTCCATTTAAGATTTTCAGACTCTGGTTGACATTGGATAACTGAAACCATAGAAAGTGAACCCATGGATAAGGGGAGACTACTGCATATTTATTCTGTAGGGCCCTTTGGGACAAAGGCTGTGTCTTATTCACTTGTTTCCCTGAATTCTGGTCTCGTGTTTCCTGACCTCCACAATATTGAAATGTGTGACTGGATACTTCTCTTTTGTGGTAGGCTGTCCTGCGCACTGCAGGATATTTATCGGCACCCCTGGCCTCCACCCACTAGATGCCAGTAACACCCTCCCGGTTGAGACAACCAGAAAAATCTCCACACATTGCCAAATGTCTCCTGGGGACAAAATCAACCCCTCTTAAAAATGACTACTCTAGTCTGATTACTGAGTCGGAGTTAAAATTTGAAAAAAGAAGTTGTTGAACAAATACCAAATTACAATAGAATTCATTAAATGTAACATAAGGTGCAGCTATTGGACAATTAATACCTATCAATTTATTTCTCAATGAAAGAGCAAACTACAAATTAATTTATTTAATTAGCAAATTGAATGAATATACTCAACATTTAGTATATTTTAAGTACTATGCTAGCCCTGAATGTAAAGTTGTAAGAAAAATAAATTTCTATCCTCATTGAAAGTGTTTCAAAAGCACCTACATACACAAATGCACATATATTCCTAGCTAACAAACACCATCATCAATCCGTGCATTGATTAATGTCTTTCACAAGTAACTGTTGTTCCTGCTCTGCGTCAGACACTACTGTGACTAGTGCACGGATTATGAAGCAATATAAGACATGATTCCTGCCCTCAGGCAACAGCAGCTTGATAAAATCTAGTAAACAAATGAATGCAATAAAATATTATTTATTCATGCAATAAATATTTAGACAGAGTGCTGCATACCGGTAATATGATATTGAGCAAAACTGATACCATCTAATGCAGTTAACAGTCTAGAAAAGATAACACACAAAATGCGAAATAAGGAAGGATATTATACTGGAAGTAAGGAAGACCACGGGGTCTAGGGTGTACCTGCCCTAGAGGAGGGGAATATTTGTGGTGATTTTAACACATACTCATAAAACGTGGAATCTAATTCACCTCCTCTCGAATATGGGCTGGCTTTAGTGACTCGATTCTAATAGAACGTGGCAGAAGTGACACCGTATGACTCATGAGACTTGGGCGTTACAGATAGTACAGCTCTGCTTGCCTCTTCTATCTCGGGACGCTGCCCTGGGAGCCCAACCACAGTGTTGTAAGGAAGTTCAGGCAATATAATTTGGCTGTATATAGGCACACAGGCTGACAGCTCCAGCTGGGATTGTAGCCAATGGCCACATTAGTCACCAGACTTGTGAGTGGGTGAGCTTTCCAATGACTCCAGCCTTCAAGTTGCCCCATCTCTGGCTTAATGGAGCAGAGAAGAGTCACCCCTACCAAGTCCTGCCCAAACTGCAGATTAGGTGAAATAAACGTCATTGTTTTAGACCACTAAGCCTTGGGGTGGTTTGCTAGACAGCCATAGTAACCTTAACAATATCATGTGGATTTGATAAAAATTCTGCACAGTTGTAGAGGGTGCACAAAGTCTACTTTGAGTAGTTCAGGCAAGATTTCATAGGTAGTAATATGAGTTCTATCTTGACATATGAATGAGTGCCCCAATAAGTACTATCCAGGCAGAGAAGGAGGTGGCATGGCACACGATTTTAGCACAGGGACAAGTGTGAGCACAGAAATCAAGATAAGAACTAGCACGTCCATTCTGTGAAGTGTGAGCCCTTGGCCTGGCCTCCCCACTGCAGACAGGGCTGGAATGAAAGAATTAGAATAATAAAGCTAGATTCAGATATGGAAAGCCTTTAAAACATTTTTTTTGTTATTATGGAAAAGTACACATAACATAAAAGTTATCATTTTAACAATTTTATAGTGTGCAATTCAGTGGCATTTAGCACATTCACAGTGTTGTGCAACCATCACCACTATCTAGCTTTAAAACATTTTTCACCCCCAAAATCCCTCATACCCATTTAGCTGTCACTCCCCATTCTCTGCTCCTCTCCCCACCCAGTGCCCCTGGCAAGCACTAGTCTGTTTTCTGTCTCTATGATTGGTCTATTCTGGATATTTCATTTAAATGAAATCATACAGTAGGTGGCCTTTTATGTCTGGCTTCTTTCACCTGGCATAATGTTTTCAAAGTCCATCCATGTTTCAGCATACACAAGTACTTCGGTTGTTTTTATGACTGAATAAGATTCTATTGAATGGGTACACCACATTTGGTTTACCTATTTATCGATTGATGGTCATTTGTGTTGTTTGCACCTTTTGGCTATTATGAGTAGTATTGCTATGAGCATTCTTATACAAGTTTTGTTTGAACACCTGTTTTCAATTCTTCTGAGTATATACGTAGGAGTGAAATTGCTGGGTCACATGATATTATGTATTTAACTTATTGAGGAAATGCCAAACTCTTTTCCACCGCAGCTTCGACATGTTACATTCCCATCAATAATGTATGAGGGTCCCACTTTCTCCACATCCTCATTTTTGTTATTCCTTGTTGTTATTATTATTATCATTGCCATCCCAGTGGATGTGAAATGGTATCTCATTGTGTTATCAATGAATTGTGATTTGCATTTCCCTAATGACTAATGATGGTGAGCATCTTTTGATGAGCTGGTTGGTCATTTGTATATCTTCTTTGGAGAAACTTCTAGTGGAAAACTTTTAGTCATGCCTGTAGATGGGACTTTACCTTGTAAACAGTGGAGAGCTCTTCACCATCAGAGCATCAGGATCAGATTAAATTTCAGAAAAATCAAAGTGGCTCCAAGATGAAGGACTACCTGAGGGAAAATGAGACTGGAAGATCAAAAAAATAAATAAATAAATAAAGAGAGAGAAAGCCAGAGATGCATAGAAATATAGACATGTGGATTTTTAAATACAGAGATGTAGATATTAACCTACGTGGTTTTTGTGTCTCTCTCTTTATTTTCCTTTTCTTTTTCCTTATTCATTAGTGTGTTTGGTTTTGTGCTCACAGCACTGGAGGACTCTGACTCTCATCAACATAGTTCCTTCCTGGATTCTCTTTCCAAATGCCCAAGTCACATTAGAGGGTGTGGGATATACCAAGTGTCTACACAAAGTGTCTTGGCCAGAAACATGGATGAAGAATGATTTCCCCCAGAAAGTAAGACAGAAAGAGGTGAGAAGAGGCGAGATCTGCAGGTTCTGCTCCTTGCTCTCTGATGCAACAACCCCACATCCTCAGGGAAATGCGGCCCCAAGATGTGTCCAACCTGGGCACCCAGGAACTTTGGTCCTGAGTGTGACTCCAGGTGGCAGAGGGCCCCACAGGTGTGAAGGCCCTGGGTGCTGGGGTGTTTCACATCTCAGCAACAGCTTCTGTGGGTCAATGATCCAGCACTCTGCTCTGCACCACCCCTGAAACCTTGGCAAGACGCTAAAACTGTGGACAACCCCGAAGAAAAGCAAGCCTACAAAGGCCAGAGGCTGCGTGCTATGACCCTGAGGAAGTGAATCTCAACCAGATAATAAGTCGTGGCGTAGACAATAAAGAAATTAACATTTCATTACATCTGGATTTGCGGCCTGAGAAGCAGGTATGAAATATTGCACATACTTGGATGCAATTTCTGTGTATCCAGCTTTTGGGCCCTATTTCACTTTAACGCCAACACAATAAATAGTACTTCAAGCTCAATTCCAAAAGTTGTATAACATTCAATCATATAAAACTCCTCAAATGCTATACATCTGATAATTGTTTCGTTCTTTTGAAGGTATTAGCGAAGAACCTACTACCTCTTTCTGCTAACCTATATGTCAAATCGCCAACAGTAGTGATTGCTTAGACTTGATTCAGCCTAGGAAGCCTTTCCTCAAAGGATACCTGAGCAGAGACCCTGTATGTAAAGCAGGCAAAGGTGAAAATGTGTGAGCGCCATAAAATATGGTTCCCAGATACCACAGGTCCTGGAAAATCACGTAGCTGATCTGTGAGTGTCCCAGCCTTTGGATGGATGTAGGGTAGAATTTCCTGGAGGCCAGGAAACCGCCTTAAATACCTGCAATGCCCCTCACTCCTGAGCTCAACTGTGGTGCCCAGAGCTCAGCAAAGTCTTTGGCCACCAGGTAATAACCTCAAAGCTCCCAGGCCTCTCTCCTCCACTGGCACAGGATCATAGTCACAAAGCCACAGTGTAAAGTCCCACAAAGCACGCATCCTGTGTCGCTTTTTCCCCTTTCACCTGGTCCATGTTTTATTTGCCTTCTCTGTCCCTCCAACTTTGCAAGACACAATAATCACTTTGTGAATGTCATTATCCTCAGGCAGTTTTGACAAGTTATTTTCTCCTTCAGGTCAGATATGTTATTACGCCCATCCTGGGAGAAGATTTTTTTTTCCAAGTAACTTATATTGATGTGTGGCCCAGTATCATTTAAACAAAACCACACATGTAGCTAAAAAATTTAAGTTTAAATCTCAGCTCTACTACAAACTAATCACACTACCTTTGGTATATTGCTCAAACTATGTAAATCTCAGCTTCCTCATCTATGAAATGAAAAATAATAACACCCAGCACACGGAGCTGTTAAAAGGATTAATGAGAAATCATATGCAAAGCACCTGGACTGGTGTCTAGCAGAGAAGAGGTGTTGACCTGCACTTCTTTCCCTGATCTGAATTGGTTTCCTCGCTGAAAAATGAAAAATAGCTGTCCTGTCTTGCAATGTTATTTCAAGTCACTCTTTCACCAATCCCATCAAGAAAGCAAAATAATACTTTAACTTGTATGAAATGATACAACTCTTGTAAATGAGCTTTGTAAAGTGTGAATCATTATGCAATGCAAATTAGTACAGATCTTTAGTCTCTTTAGTCGCCAGGACTCCATCCATCCTCCTCCTCCCATTACTGAATCCATCAGTGTAAAACATAAAGAAACCGCAAAAAGGCAGCAAAAATATTTCTTTCTGGTGACTCTATGTTTTATAAACACAAATGGTTTCTGTGTTGATGAAATTGTCTTTGTGAAGACAGCATAAGCTGATCTAGTATTTTCGAGAAACTTTGGATATTCTCAGTGCTGGATGTGGTTCTCCCTTTTCTAGTGATACACCTGGGAGTGGGCTGCAGGAGAATCTCAAGTGCCCTCCGGGTGTTCCCTCTATGTGATCTCAGAGACAGGGGCTCCTGGGGTGGGATGAGCCTTCTATCAACCTGAGAGCACCCCCAGCAGACTCTGGAACTGGGCTGTAAGACAGGCCTCTTGCTGGCGTGGCTCAGAAGCCGAGCTCTGCCGTTGAAGTGACCTGCTTTTTTTCCAGCCTCCCTCATCTTTCATTCAGTCATCGCCTGCTCTTCGATTGCCCACCGCCAGCTTCCAAGCATGTCCGTTAGCTCAGGGTAACCTTTCAAAGGACACAGGATGTGCTTTTTCCTCCAGGGTTCCCAGGCAGATTCAGAGAGATGAACAACGCCCGTGAATATTTAATGAAGAAATTAATGTGGCAAAGTAAGAATTCCTAGAACTTGGGGGTAAGGTCCCAACCAGCTGATTTTAATTTTCAGTGAGATGTTTTTCTTTCTGGCTTCCCCCAATCTGAAGTCAGATGCAGATAAAAAATACTGAACACAGATCATCTGGCCAGTTCTGCACAAAGTATGCTGTGATCCTCTGCACAGCAACGTTTTAGCAAGAGCCAGTGAGGTAGTCATTACTATATGTATGTTACAGTTGAGTAAACAAAGATTCAAAGAGTTTAAGTAAATTGACCAATGTTGCACAGCTAGTAAGTGCAAGAACTAGGATTGAAACCCAGGTTATCTGGCTCAGCCCCAGTGCTATATGCCTGGAAGTTTATAGATGTGTTGGGTATTGCATATTCTGTGCATAGTCTAAAAATGGAATTGCTTTTAGTTTGCATCATAATTAGTTCATAACCATTGACCTAATGTGCTGTCTCATTTCCTGCTCTGAATTAGAAATGAGAAGAAATTGAAGCAACCTATTGTTATTCATTTTTCCTACTCTTTTGTGGTCCTTGCAAATTTTCAATTACCCAAATCATTTCGTTTTTTTAACTGCACAAGCCACTATCAAAATGACCTGGGTTATGGGTATATGTGTACGGCACCATGCGTTGTAACATTATTACCATCCCTTGCCATTTTAGAAAATAGGTCTCAAAATGCTATTGCTTCTTTATAACTTTAAAGACATTATTTCCAATCCTTTCGGGCTTCAAGGTTCTTGGTGTGAAGTGGAGGTTCTGAATTCCACCTGGCCCTTGCAGAACCGCAGCACACAGTCCGCGCCTGCTGTGACTGGCCTTCGTTGCTGAAAGAGGCCCCTGTAGCTCTGCAAAATGCCTCCTGACTGGTGGGCTGCAGCCTGCCCTTGTTCCAGCCCAGGTTTAAGATGTTGGTTTTCGCCCTGTATTATGATGTTTTGTTTTTATCTCCAGCCTTTTGTTCCAGGATTTAAAAATCTCTTCTGAAAAAATAAGAGCATTCTGTTGATTCCCGTCATGTCCCTGTGAAGGAGCATGGTCATCCTTACTGGTGAGTACTTTCATTTCACAATTGGACAGAGACTCTGGGAGGGAGTGGCAGCGAGTGTGTTGCCTCTCCTGCAACATCAATCACGTACCCCCAGGGTGAGACAGTGATCAGCCTGTGCCCTCAGCCACTGGTTCCTTCCTCCACAACACCCCATAATTATTGTCTTTGGCCCCGCCGGGTGTAAGTGAAGCAGGGCGTGACGAGTGTCTCTCAGGGCCCAGCCCTCGAGATGGGATAAAAAGACCACAGTGAAGCCCCACTTTATTCTGCCTTTCCTAAAATTCACATGGTCCCATTCATTCATGTATTCATTCAGTTCTTCAAGAGCTGCTGCATGTTTATTCTGTGCTGGGCATAGTGATGCTTAAAGTCCATGGTCACAGTGCTCAGAGGAGCAAGGAGAAGGGGGTGGCTAGCGCGGCTTAAACCTGAGTCCTGCGCACTTGGGTGGGGGGATGGGGTGCAGGCGCACCGCAGACGTGGTAGGACAGCCAGCATTTGAGGAGCAGGTGGACTCTGAGAATAGGCTCAGAATGGGAGAAGCATTCTGGAAAGGGAGGCAGGAGAGCATTTCAAAGAGCAAGAGGGAGTTGACAGTGTCAGTGCCTCCGGAAGATGGACAGTGCGGCCCCTAGCTGGGATGGTTGGGAGGCCACAGGCAGCCTCATCAACGTTAGGGAGGAGAGGAGAGGTAGGATATTACAATAATAAAGGGAACAGTGGTACCATCCCAGCTCTGGGGCATCTGAGGAGAGAGACAAATTGCACTGAGTAGATGAAGTGTAACCAGGATCTCAGGAAGAGCCAATGAGTGGGCTTAACCTTCTCAAGGAGTTTGGGTTGGATTGTGTCCTCCAGAAAGAGAGGCTGAAGTCCCAACCCCCAGTACCTGTGAAGGTGACCTTATTTGCAAATAAGTTCTTTGCAGATGTAGTGAAGATGAAGCCACTCAGGTGGGCCCTCATCCAATACGACCCACGTCCTCATAAGAAGATGAGAATCTGGACACCGACGCTCCGGGAGAAGGCTCTGTGATGACGGAGGCAGGGTTTTGAGTGTGCAGCAGCAAATCAGCCGAGGACGGCCAGCAGCTGTCAGAGGAAGGACAGGCAAGGAAGGCGTCTCCTGTACTGGTTTTCTAGAGCTGCCGTAATAAAGTACCGCAGAATGGCTTCAGTAACAGAAGTGTGTTGTCTCACAGTTTGGGGGGGACAGAATTCTGAAGTCAAGGTGTTGGAGGGGCCATGCCCCCTCTGAAGGCTCTGGGGGAGGATCTGCTCCACGCCTGCTCCCAGCTCCTGGTGGCTCGCCGGCATCCTTCGGTGTCCTCGACTTGTAGACGCATCGCTCCACTCTGCCTCCATCTCCACAGGTTGTTTCCCTTGTGCGTGTCTGTGTCCAGATTTCCCCTTTTATAAGGACACAGTCACATTGGACCTAACGACCTCATCTTAATTCATTACATATGCAAAGAAGGTGACATTCTGAGGTACTGGGAGCTAGGACTTCAACATATGAATTTTGGGGGACACGATTCAACACATATCATTTCTCTAAAGGTCTCAGGAGGCCTACCAATACCTTGACTTTGAACTTCTAGCTTCCAAAACTATGAGAAAATAAATTTCGGTTGTTTTAGACCACTCAGTTTATAATACTTTGTTACGGCAGCCCTAGGAAACTATTACAGCTGCTAAAATCAAAGGAAATAAAATGATAAGTCGAATAGGAGGTCTACTGTGAGGGAAAGGATTATTTTAAAGCAGTAAAGCAAGAGAATGGAGGATGTTTGAAGATGCTGGAGGCTGAGAGGCAGGGTCCTGTGATGCTAGGAGAAAGGGAATAATGAATGAATCCCAGGCCTAGACGGTTTCAGGGCAAGGAGGGAGGGGTAAGGAGGGGTGCTTGGGATGGTTTTATTCATGTATTCATACAGCCATTTGTTTAAACACAGGTAGAAGAAGCTGAGACTGCTTGGCAATGATGGTGAATGTGAAGGTGGGCAGAAACGGGTCCCCTGGGAACTCATTCCCTCATTCCTGGGGGCGGCTATGTCCTCAGATACGTCAGGACCGTTGGCGGCTGTGTGATGCTGTTTTCACAGGGAGCAGAGTCACTTGCACAGGAAACAAGAGGCAGTCTTTTTACTTTCTTTCTTTTTCCTCCTCCACCTTCCCCCCCCAATCTGGACTAGTAACAAATTCAAACTAGCAGCAGTATACCGAAGTGGAGTGAGCCAAGGGAAGTTTCTGGTGCAATTTTGAATTATTTAGTCAGTGCAAGGGGTCACTTACGAACTGGTGTATTTCTTTTCATCAGTTTTAGAAAGTGTTTGACTCTGTTTGCTGAGCACCCCAGGAGGAGACCCCCCCCATCACCTCTTCACTTTCCTCTCCCTTCCCAACCTGGCCCTGGAGCTGTCCCCAAGCTCCGTTTTGCTCCCTCCTACCCCTCTCATCCCTGGGGCTGCCTCCCCCAGAGGCCTGACTCCCCACCCGCTCCTCACCCTCACCAGCACCAGCTCCCCCAACCTTTCCTTGCCAGGAGCAGTATGGAAAGTTGATAGCTCAGTCACGCTAAGGTCTGGAGTGGTTTTTCTCTTGGTTAATTATTTTGGTCACACTGCATGTGCTTTGACTCATATTACAAATAAAGCTCTGATGACCAATCAGCCAGAGACATTTTTACATACCTTCATTAGCTTTCGAAGGGTATCAAGCCAAGTAAAGTTTTTAGAAGACATTGTTTCAGTATACATTTCAGCTAAAATCACTATGTGGTTTCAGTTTCAGCAGATGGTTTTGCAAATTAATGTGGTTCAGTTGAGTTTTGGGTTCACAGTTTGGGTCAGGTCAGGACCCTTAAAGCATTCCTAGATAAGGTGGATGATATTAATTTCTTATAATAATAGTGCTGAAGACAGACATGAAAATAACCCTTTGTCTGCAACCCCACACTCCTTGTAAAAGCACAAATGAAAGCTCCCTGAGTGATTTTGTGGCCGTGAGCTCTGATGTGCGCGGACCACTTCTAAAATAAGGAGGGTTGTGGTCACTGCCCACCATCAGGAGAGGACGCTCCTGCAGCTTCCTTTAGAGAAATCTGGTGTGTTATATTCAAATCACTTGTCTCGACTGACTCACTTGGCGGAAAATGTACATTCAGGTGCCAGTGGATATCCTGCCACATGAGAGTCCTCTAAAAAATTAAAAGTCCCTCATTTCAGTTTTGCTGGAATACATTTTGATCAACAATGGGAACTTTTTCGTTACCTTTGTTTTTATGGTAGCATTTCGTTACCAACATAGGGAATGCTTCATGACGACTATGAGCACACGCAGGAGATGGTACTATCCACCCCCAGCGTGACCCTGCAGACCCATGGGGCTCACCTCAGGCTGCGTCACCTTCTAGGACAAGGGCCGAACAATCCCTGTTGTTGGAAAGGATGGCTATCTGTTTCTGAACCTCTCAAAGAGCCAATACAGAGTCCCCAGTAAGAATCTTTCCACTTCCCTGTCTTCCCCACATTTCTCTAAATCACAGAGCCATTCGGATGCTTCTCCTACAACTGCCTCTCTTCACACCTGTCCACCCCTCCAGAAGCTTCTCTTCCTCCTGCCCTCCCCTCAGGACTCTGTTAGGCAGATCTTCTCCATCTCTGGCCCAAGTCTTCTCTTTTTCAGTTGCCTCTTTCTCTCCATTATTCTATTTCTTGTCACGAAATCTCAAAAAACAAAGCAGAAAAAAAATTTCCTGGTGTCAGGGGTTGGTGTATGAGTCTCTAAGGAGACGATAGGTCTTCTAACACAGAAAAAACAAGGGTCCTCTCCCAGGCTAACATATGTTCACACAGGCAAGACCCACACTAACCACAGGAATGGTCAGTGCTAGAATTTCCGCCCTTAGCCTGGCCACAAATTTCTCCTGGAAGACCCCGAGCTGGGTCACACAGCCCTATTGTCACCCTCTTTCTACTGCACACAGCTGTTTACAATCCACCCAGCCCCGCCCCGGGCAGCCTGGAAAATCCCTGTAATTTTAAACAGGCCTTGTCTCCAAGCCATCCTTTGCCCTGACCCCCCACTGCCAGAGGGAGATGTGACTCAGCCACCCCCCACCAGCCCCCGGTTGGGGCTTATCTCTGTGGGCCATCCCATCAGGAAACAGCTGAGGACCTCAGTGGGAGCTTACAATTGGGAGGGCTCTCCATTCTAAACTCTGGGTTCTGAGCAACAGGGGAGGGAGGGAGAATGTTCCTTGGGAGCTCTCCAGGCTAAATCAATCCTTTCCCTTTCAGAGATAGAAACCTTAAGTGTCATTCCAGCACTCAGCACCCAGGAATGTCGCCTCACAGCTGACAGGCATTGGCTTCCATTTAGAACGTGTGAGATTGCTGGCCAGCAGACCCACCCCTGTGGTTTAGAGAATGCCAAGAAAGTCCTAGAAATGAATGAATTAAATAGCCATGGTCCCAGCATGTAGTCCTCACCCTGAGAGTTACTCAGCGCCCTAACATAGCAGATCCGGTTGTGTGGGTTACAATAATCCCTTATATTTATACAGCACTTTTTAGTTTACAAAGCACTTTCAAGTCCATCTGTGCATGTGATCCTCGGGACAGCCCTACGAAGCAGCAGGAAAGCTATTCTTAGTGTCTCCCCATTCTGCCCCCATAATTCTTGCTGCATACCTCCTCTAAAACACTTATCACTTTGTTCTGTAATTACTTGCTTACAGTGTGTTACAGTGGAAAGAACAAGGCTTTGGAATCAAACAGACCTGTGTGAAAGTTGGCTCTGCCACTTACCAGTGGCCTGATCTTAGGTTGGGCGCTTCCTCTCTCTAAGTCTTAGTTTTCTCATTTGTAAAAATAGTGCTAAGAAGCTGATGACCTCACCTGGTTGTGGTAAGGATTAAATAATGGAATGCATATGAAAGCGCCGACGCCAGTGTCTCGAATTTAGTCAGTAGTTGATAAACACTAGATTATCTCCTCCCCAAGAAGAGTGCAAGTGACTTGAAGGCTGGCCCCACACTTTACTTTTCTATCCCCATAGCTTAGCACAGGATTTGGTACATGCATGCATTGTTTAAAAACGAGAAAGAACATAAGTGTTGCATGAACGAAGGAATCCTATTTTATAAGAAAGTGAAGGGAAGCCCAGAGTGATTAAGTGCTCTATCTAGGGTGGAACTGGACTTCTGTTATCTTATCTGCTGTTCTTCCCACTATCCAATGCTCTCAAAGATTGTTGGCCAATCTTCCCATTAGTTAATGAAGCTTTTCTCCAAACGCAGCCTTTGACTGTTCAGACACCTTATTGTCATTGCTCCTGGCTTTTTCCCAATGACCTCAAGTTTTCAAGGAAATTAAAGAGGCTCTTTTGCACAAAATGGCCAGGAAACCCTGGTTGGCAGCATTCATTGGGTCTAAGTTATAGTGTGCAAATTAGCCCAGCCGTTGATATGCAGAGTAAGTACCTAGCAATGAAGATTTTTTGAGAATCGTCTACTGAGGGTGTATAAGAGTTGATTCAAAAATTGTTTCTGTTTGGTTGTTTCTGGGTAAGTGGATACCAAATTGATGCTTTCAAATTCAAATCTAATTATGTTAACGTTCGGCTTAAAACCTTCAGTGTCTTCCATCATCATTTAGGGTCAAGAGCTAAATCCTCAACCTGGCCTCTGTGTCCCTAAGGAACTCCTGCACCAAGACATTTCCCTCACCTCTCTCCCTCCTCTTTCTCCTCTAGCCCACTGGCTTTCTTTTAGTTTTTAATGTCACATTCTCCCCCGGGGCATAGCTATTTCATCTCTCCAGAAACTCATGTCCTCCTTTCCCTAGTTAACTCCTTCTCTTCTTCAGATTTGGGCTCAAATATCACTTCCTCCAAGAATCCTTGCCTGACTACCCAGGCTAAGTCACCTTCCTTTATTATGTGGTGCATAGAATCATGTTCTTTTCCTTCAATCTCTTATACCCACTCTTAACATGTGTACACTTTTTATTGTGGTTATTCAAGTAATGTTTGCACCCTTCCCCTAAACTGTAAACTCCATGGGAACAAAGATTATGTTAGCTTTTCTCACTTTTGTATCCTGAGTGCTTATCATAATGTGCCCGGCTTATAGTAGGTACTCAGTGTTTGTTGAACAGAAATTTGTTAACTAGAAGAATGTTGGTCTGAGTCACTCAGAGGGCTGTTCCCTACCAGGCTGCCCATCCAGGTAGCAGGGTACAATCAGGTTAGTAGTGTTTGCTAGGCTTTTTAAAGTCAGAGGTCTCTCATAGAATAATAGTCTCAGAGATGAAAGATTTTAGACATCATCAAACTCAGAACTCCCTCTCTTCACAAACCTACAAGGGCAGGCATTCCACTTGATAAATGGTTTTCCAAGCTTTGCTTGGGCTCGTTCTTTGCAAGAGATCTACATCAATAGATGATAGGGTTACGTCACTCAAAGAGTCCTTTAAGGACCGTGTAAAGTCAAGCAAAGAGGAAAATCAGAAGAAATGTATCCACATTTTAAAATAAGCTATTTTAAATCTAATAAACAAGCAAAAATGCAGGTAAGAAATTATAAAAATAAACCAGTCTAATTGGTGTTTCAGTATTAACTTCCAATCCCCCCTACTGGGGAATCAATCCATCCTTGAGCCGGGTCAGCTGCGCTGAGAGTCACTGTCTCTCCCGGTTTGCTCCATATAGTCCTGTGGCCCTGGATCTATCTCAGATCTCCATTGCCTGTTGATCCATGGTGACCTGGCCTGATCATTTCTTGCTTTTGCTATAGATATTCTAACCACCAAGATCTCTCAACATCTCTCTCATTTGCTTAAAATTCAGTACTTAAAACATAAAATCTTTTTTCTTAAATTACAAAGGGTTCTACATGTGCATTTCTACTACTTTTGCAGAACTCCTGTGTTTCATTAATTTCCATGTGTCAAGGATCTAGTGCTGGGACACTATTGAGTTTCGCTGAATCATTGCTATTTCTGGGTCTAATTTCTGTGGTTAGACCCAGAAATAGGGTAAGTCTGTGTCTCATGGGCACAGAGGTGCAGGAGGAGCACCCCTCCTCTGACAGTTTCCTCAAGTGTTTTGAATGTCCACTACGACCAGAGTAGGAGGTTTATAGTCTTCATAAGCAATTATTTTTAAACTGAGTGTAGCCTGAAAGGTACTCTTCTATTTTTCATATGCCCTTTTGGTTGTTTTTTTTTTTTCGTTATTTTTTACTACACAAGTCCCTTGACAATGTCCCCATGTTACAAAGACATGCTTGCCCCCAGGCCTTGAGTGAATTCGCTGTCTGTTTAATACCTACTCCATATGGGATAGATTAACACAAAAAGCTTTAGCCTTGTACAACACTCAGATGCTTTCATGTAATGGCCATGAGGATGGGGGTGGAACATGAACACATAAGTGGGTGCATGTACCAAGAACAGAAATCCATTGAGTTCCCCCAGACCAGACGTCTACATTCTCGAGGGCTCTCAGCAGCCAATAAATTTGACTTGAACTTTTTTATTTCATGCATTCTGCTGTTAAAGCAAACCCTCTTTTCTAAACTAAGTATAATTGCAAGATACTATTCTGAGTGCCAAAAATGTCAACTGTAAGTTGCAAACATGGACACATTTAAACAGAACCATATGTTAGATCGAAAGAAAAAATCAGAAACAAACCAATCATTCTACCTTTTGCTGAAGAGATAAATTGCAAGGAAGCAACCATGTCAGAAAATAATTATGGAACCGATGATTGTCATGCAATGCTGTATTAACATATTTTTATCAGGAAAAAAATGTTATCAATGTTCTATGAACATCATTGGTAAAATAGAGCTTTATAAAAACCTAATGCTTTGAAGACAGAGGCATGATGCTAGTGAAGTTTATTCAGCATCTAATTAACATATTTCATTCTGTAGCCAGGTCATTGGACTGAGAGTTAGGAGAGTTTGGCTTTGTTCATGGTCTGTCAATAACCACCCTTGTGACCAAGGATGGCGGCCTCCTACATCACTTGGGTAATATCCACAATCTTGACCAAGTCACACGTCATCTGTCACTATAACCTCCCCACCACCACCAGCACCACTAACCTTCCTCCTTGGGCTCATTTCATGCTCAGGAATATCTTACGACCTAGGCGGGTAGTTAAATTCAAGTTCTATATATGAGGAAACTGAGGTTCAGGGATTTTAAATAACTTATCCATAGAAGTAGAGGTAGAAAATTCTAGGGCAAGGATTCTAAGATTTATTTTTTTAAGCGAGTGATTTTCCACTGGGCCATGACATAATCTTTTCTTTATTTTAATAAGCTCACTCTGCTTTCATCGGCTCATCTGCACCAAGAGAAGTTTGCATTATATCTCTATAACTCAAGTTGTAGTATGTTTATTAGAAAGGTACACGAGCCATTTTTAGGTAGTCCTAGATACAGTTTAAGAAGAAACAGTTACACACACATATACATATATGTGTGCATACATATGTTTTGAAAGCATAAAACTAGCTTATTAAATCCAGGATTTAATGGTTATTGTTGCTTAAGTTGAGACTAAATTTATTTAACGTAAAAAGTGAACTGATTTTAAACAATATTTAGATGTAATTGTACTGTATATGGGGAATGAAGACATGGCAAATATATATATATATATATATGAAGCTAATGCCCAAATACTTGAAAATTGTAAAACAATGAAGTGGGTAATGCCAAATAGTTCTTTCAGCTCTAATAGTTCAGGAATTAGTGATTTTCTTTATCCAGAAAGAAAACATAATTTTTTTAAAGTAAGCCCAAATGTAGAATAACTGAGTGATGGAAATGTAGGAAACCACTAATTTGTAATAATCAACATGGTAATGCAATGGGGATTGACACTGAGCCTTAGATGATTTCTAACAATTTGTTTTTAGAATAGACTCATGTCACTGTGACCATTTCTCTCCGTTTGAGTGTCTTTAAACTGCACATCCAGCTCTCATGCACAGAGGTCTTCAGACCAGGCCAGTTTGCAATTACACCTGCGTGAAACATAGTCACCGTGTAGCTCAGGCCCGGAGCCTACTGACTGCATATTTGGAATTAACCTGACTCTATGTGATGTTTGAGATGGCAGCGTGTGAGGCAGATTTTTCACTGAGGATTAGATGGTTCTTAGGCATGAAGTTATGATAAAGAGAAGTGGAAGGAAGGTTATTGACAAATACACTACCTTTTCAGGAAAACGTGGCTTTCTAATCTCTTTTAAAGTACCCACATAAATAACGTTAACTCAATTTAATGAAGCGTGCAAACTAATCTTAGCATGGCTCATGAAAAATAGTTGCTTTAGAGCGTTTAAATTCTCTATTAATAATCGAATGGAAACTTTCCTTCTAGATAGGATGTGAATAAGCAGAAGAGTGAGTTTGCAGAAAAATAATGGTTCAGCCACTCAACATATGGTACAAAGTTTCTTCCCCATCCCTAAGATTCATTTCCTTCACTCAAATCTCTCTCTCTCTCAATCTCTCATCATTGTCTTCATCATCATCATCACCATCATCATCATCATCATCTATTTCTAGACAGAGAAGCTTCTGTCCATCTATTTCTATCCATTTATCAACCTACCTATCTATCCTCTATCTATCATCTATCTACACATACATACAAGATGGTTACATAATTTGTAGGACCTGGTACAAAATAAAAATATTGGGCCTTTTTTCAAAAATTGTTGAGAATTTCATGATGGAGACAGTAGAGCATTAAACCAGTGGTGGGACCCTGCTGAGCATGGGGCCAAGCATGACTGCACATGGTTCAAGCCCACGAAGCTGGCTCTGTATATAGATGTGTGTTTTATTATCTTCATTGTTCCTTTAAAATTCCATAAGCTCCAAAACCTTAACTTCATATGTTCGGGTGGCGTTTTATCCCACGTTTGTGAAGAAAAGACTGAGTCAAACCACCTTGTGAAAGAAGCAGTCAGAGAAGCTCATCATATATAAAGTCTTTTCCTGAGTCCAAATTATAGTACAAAAAATATTTTTACATCCAGAGGTCTGTAATACATTTTTATTTTGCCACAGAATCAAGTAAATTGATTGTAATACATAGTAGTTAAGGAATTTCTCTGAATTATTTGCCAAAGTACCTTCATATTGGCCAGTCTGAGCTTCTAATGGTTCAATTTGCCTCCAAACTATGGTAAATAACTTGGGATCTTTAAGTTTCTCTGGACCATAAGTGGAAACTCCCATGGAAAGCTGTTAGGATTACAAACCCACAGATCCACGGCCAGGCAGCCGCACTAGTTCTGTTGGGTCCTCTTGGGGCACTTTCCAAAGCGATATCTGCACGGGGTAAGCCAGCCTGCCCTAAATCATAGATAGTAGATCATAAAGAGATCTTAGAGATCACCTGGGAATCTAACCCTTGACTTTATATGTGAGGGAACTGAAGCTTGGGGAGAGTGTCTCCATCTTTATAACATACATGCAAGATAGAGTTGCCCACAGAATATATTCATCAATATCTTAGCCTGGCCCCCAGAATACGTAGAGTCTTAGCCTGACCTTCAAAGCTTCTTATAATTCTCTCTCAATCTTATTCCTTAGCCATACTGGAGTAATCATAGTTCTTAATCACAAAAAGCACCTCACCTCCTTTTCATATTTGTTAATCTTTTTCTTTTTCTAATGATGACATTTCATCTCCTCTATTTCCTCCCATGTCTCGTCAATCCATTTCCCATTTACCATACACATTTCTTGGAATCTTTTTGTGTTGTTATTTAAGTCTGTCATTGTTATTTAAGGCTTTTGTTAATAAATTTTATCAAAACATACTTTTCATACATTGACTGTGATTTCTATAGTGTGGTACCCATTAGGCTGGGTCTTGGACATACAAAGAGGAATATGGCATACTCTTTGCCTTCAAGAAATTCAAAGTGTAGGAAACTGATCTAACCCAGGGACCATAAAGACAGCCGTGTGGAGTGCAATGACTGACGTGCGCCAAGGGGAGCACAGAGAAGGGGTGTCTCAGTGGAGGCCTCCTGGAGCAGGTAGGGTCTGAGTGGAGAATTCACAAGTCACTAGAACTTCTCTAGATTAGAAAATTTGAGTCAAAGTATCAGCAAATAAAGAGAGGAAATGCTAACAAAATAACACATTTCAAAATTCATTAATATTCCAGGAGATTATTCTAATGCTTGCACAATTCTTTGTGCCATAAGGGTAAAGAGGGCTCTAATTCTTATTCTTACACATGGTTATATTTCTTGCTTTCCACAACCAGAGAGCTTAAGAAGAGCATATGCTTCCCGGTTAACAACTGAGCAAAGTAATTTGAAAGAAAAAAAATGTCGTGGTGCCAAATACAAACAAGAAATTCTGAGTGCATTCTCCATGTGAAGTTCACTGCACTCCATGCACATTAACTATTACGTCATCCTCTCAAAGAAAAACAGCGCAGAGACAGAAAAGACTAACATTATCATGATCATTATAGACTACCTATACCAGTTTCTTTTCTTTTACAAACCTGTGAGGTCAAGGGAAGAGAAGTAATTTTTTTCACAGTTCGCAGAGAACCATGAGCCCAGAGCTGCAAGTTTATTGTCCTAGCATCCACCATGAGCTTTTGTCCTCTTGCTGGTGTGATACCTTTAAGGTGAAATTCAAGAGCATTGTTACCTTATGGTAAAAAGCGCTACAAAAGCCAAGTAATGACAGATGTGCCAGTAATTTATGGAAAGCCAGAAGCAGCATGTGTAGGCTTTAGTTACCAGGAGCTCTGTTTGAGGCAGGAAAAGATCGATAAAGACTGTAAAACTAATACAGTCTTTCCTTCCATTTAAGGCGGGGAAAGGATTACTGTGAAAATTGTGACAAAAGAAAAATATATGGGCAATAGTAGTGAACTCACTAGGCGTAGATTTGCCAAGCAACTATAAAAAAGTGATGAATCTGGTCTATTGATTACATTCATATAGGATCCAGGAGCGAGCTCTTTGCTCAGTGTGGGTACAAGTGAGAGACTCTGCAGCCATCTGAAGGCTAATGAAAGCACTCCTGCTGTCTGGATGGCTAATTGGTTGGTATTTTTCAATCCTGGCGGGGGTGGATTTTCTGAAACGAAGTAGAAATATCGTAATAATTCAGCTGGTAGCGTTTTTACAAGGCTTTGGAAGGCACTCTCGGGATCACTATTTCTTCTCTTCTAAAATCCCTTAAAGGTTATCTTTTCATCAATAGAATACTCATACTTCATTTTTCAAAGGTCTCCAGTGCCCATAGAAGGATTGAAATAATATAAGCCTGGAAAAATACTCGTTTTAAAAACAATGGTGACATTTCTCAGCAAACAATTGGCAATTTCCTACATTTGGTTTGCCTCTGATGGTAGTTAGTTAACAGTGTTTAACTTGGTTCACCTTTGAGGAGGTTGTCAAGATAACATAGCTCTGCTGCCTTTTAATTATTTTAATCATTAAAACGTTGCACTGATACATTCTCATTGTGTGGGAGTTAAAACTTGTAAACACAGAGAGAGAAACCAATTTGAAGTTAACAGGGAAAGGGCAGTAAATGGCTTAGTTAATTGAACAAACCCTTGTTGAGCACCTCCCATGTGCCAGGCACTGTGCTTAAAGCTAGGGGGATGTGAAGGGGAATCAGTCATGGTTAATGCCCTCAGAGGCTTAGAGACACATATAACTAACTATAAGCCATTTGATAAGTGATCTAATAGTGCTATAAACAAAGCATTTTGAGAATGCAGAGAAGGGAGCAATCCATTCTGCCTGGCAGGGTCGGCAAAGCATATCAGTTTATGTTCTTTCAATGGAAAACGGCCAAAAACACAACCCAAAGTGGCTTAGAGAATAAGGGAATATTTATGAAACAGAGAGGCTCATACCTGGTCAGGATGGGATTGCGTTCAAGGACTCAGCTGATTTCACCAGACTCTACTTTTCTCATCCTTTCTTGGGTCCATTCTCTGGGTGGGAAGGTTGGCTTCATTTTCAGATCATGTGTTGGGGCACGATGGCAGAATCAGCTCGAACATTACGTTTCCCCCAAGTTCAAGTACAGCAGGCATAACACCTGTTTCACGAAGACCCAGCAGAAGTCATTTTATATCTTATTGGCTCTGAACCAATTAAGGGAAACGTATTATTCTAATTGGGCCAGTTAAAATTACCCACCACAGGCCCTGGAGGTGAGTCCACTCCATCCAAACCTCATGGGTTAAGAACCTTGAAAAAAGTCTCTCCTTTCCCCGACCCTGAATCACAATATTGGTTTAGTAGAATAAGTTTGAATGGATGCTGAGCAGCAAAAATAAGTAATATATGAACTGGATCTAAAAGCATGAAGATAGAAAATGAGGCCAGGTTTAAACAGCAGTTTGCCCGGTAGCACGTGAAGAGGAATGCAGACACAAAAGTGTGAAGACAAGAGGTTTTCAGGAAACAGTAAACATCTGGTAGGAGTGAGGGTTGAGTGATGAGGTAACCAAGGTGACCTAAATGCCACGCTATGTAATTAACAACTATATTACCTATTACTGCAGATGTATCTTTTTTTTTTTTTTTTTTTTTTGGTGAGGGAGATCAGCCCTGAGCTAACATCCATGCTAGTCCTCCTCTTTTTGCTGAGGAAGACCGGCTCTGAGCTAACATCTATTGCCAATCCTCCTCCTTTTTTTCTTCCCCAAAGCCCCAGTAGATAGTTGTATGTCACAGTTGCACATCCTTCTAGTTGCTGTATGTGGGATGCGGCCTCAGCATGGCCAGAGAAGCAGTGCGTCGGTGCGCGCCCGGGATCCGAACGGGGCCGCCAGTAGCAGAGAGCGTGCATTTAACCGCTAAGCCACCGGGCCGGCCCCACTGCCGATGTATCTTAATCACTTATTTCTACGGGTTGATTCTTAGAGCATGCATGTTGTCTCTCAAGGCAAAGGTACACATAATTTGGTGATTTGGATCTGCAGGACACATCCTAGCAAACATGTGTCTAGGAGAGCTGGAGAAGAAGGTAGGAAAATAGGAAGCCCTCTGCCTGCTTCTATGTACAAATACGTATTCCCAAAACATCCTAAGAATAGTGCTACATTCATTTTCTTTCTCTCTGTGTGTTCATCACAAGATAAGAGTACTGATGAGTTAGAAAGGGTGAAATGAGTGTCTGTTGAGAATTAGTACACCCAGAATGGGGTTTCTCACCCACATAAACTCTATTCCACTTCCAGACTTTATGACACAGAAATCATTGAAAAATTATGATTGCATAGCCATCTCTATGGTCAAGACCCATTGACTAAATTACTTTGACTTATTTGATAATTTTAAATTCTAGTCTAATTGGCCACAGCAATAGCTGTTATCTTCTCCTTATTTGAAGGCAAACTGTGGTTTTGGAAATTTTGATATAAACCATGGTTAATTACAACATAGTATGACAAAAAGAAAAATGTATGTGGAGACAGATAGACCTAGGTTTTAAGTCTGACTGCTATTTTCCAGGAAAGGATACATTATTTTGCCTTCCTGAGCCCTGCCATCCACACGGATCAAATAGGGATAGCTACTGGAGATCAAGTCTGTTTCTGGCAAAGTGAAGCACCCTTATGGGGTTGTTGAAAAAATCAGAGCAGATAAGGCACTTGGTCCTTACACGTGCTATTCATTTGCCAAGAACATTAGTTTTTCCTCCTCAAACCTTCACGCTACAACTTGGCCCTGCTGAGTCTCACTTATCATAAGCACTAATCTTAGAAATGCCACCTGGGATTTCTCTGACTCCTCCAGGTTGTTGCCTCCCTTCTAGGAGCACCACAGCTCCCTGTCCTTCCCTTATAGCCCTGTCTATACTGGTCTAATTCCTAGACCACTTGTCTAGTTCCCTCTGGACTCCGTGCAGGTGGGAACCATATCAGTGTTCGACCCTGTTGTATTCCTGGGGACAGAGCCTTGCATATTGTAGACAACCATAAATACTTGTTGAATGAATGAATAAAAGAGTGAGTGAATTAATGGGACATCTAAGTCACATGCTTAATGATTTAGGCTCTAGAATAACAGCATGCTGAGAAGCAGTTGTGTGGTCAGTTTGAAGTTAACTTGACCGACATAGGCAAAAAAATCTACATGATCCTTAAAGTATATCTGAAGGTCTTCTTCTCTTTCTGTCAATCAACAACTCAGTTTATTAAGTGGGAGTTTTGGCATAGAGAAAAGAGCACTAGACTTTGAAAACGCAGGCTCAATTCCAGCTCTGCCATTCAGATTTGATATTGTTCCACCTTTCTGAGCCTGTTTACTAATATAGGGATGGAGAATAATAATTGCACATATATATATACTTTCGAAACATTTAATTTATATATGTTAATTAAATACTATAATTAATAGTTAGTAATATACAACTTCATATATATATATATGTGTGTGTGTGTGTATATATATATATATATGCCTGGTAGAGGTATTATGAAAGTTAAATAAGAAAATAAACAAAAAGCTTTGTAAAATGGCAAGTGGTATTTAAACACACAGTGTAACGACAAAACCAGATCTACACTTGATTAACATGTGGGCACAGTCCAAACCTAGACAAGAGAGTCCAGGTCAACCTTGCCAAGAACAACACTCCAGGCCTCTCTCCATTCTCCCCTTCCACTCTTCAGTAACCAGTGGATTTTGGTTGGCAAAATGAATTAGCTGTGTATGGTTTCCTTTCTGGCAGGTGCGCAAAGTGAGTTGTCCTGGGCAGTGGCCTCAAGAGAATTTCATAACAGCAGCACAGACACACCTCATCACAGCTTTGCTTCTTCATTTGTACGCTTGTCTTATAGCCTAAAGCAAGTTCATCCGGCATCTTCTGATTCATTACTCTTCAATCACTGAAAAGTTGTTTGGCAAAAGTAACTTCACGTCCAGAATCGTTACAAGTTCATTTTATAGGTCTTACGTTTTTGTTCTAGAAGCAGAGGAAACAGAACCACATTGTGCCCCCCACTCTAGCCTTGTATACACTTAAACCCCTACAGGTTTGAGATTGGTTTGACATTTAGAATTTAACATTTATGCCGATTCTAAATGTAGTCAAAAGCACCCTTCTTTCTTTCAGTAAATGAATTTTCAATTTACCAATAAGTAAGGCACAGTATTGGACTGTGCTAAACCTGATTTAATTTTACATTTGTTATATAATTAATATTAATTGAATATGCATTGATTTTGTTCTTTGGACTAATGGAGTAATTTTAAAAGAAAAGCTTATTTCAGTAATTAAGCAGATTAAAATAGATAGCATATATTTCTTGTTTAATCAGTCCAATAATTGAGTTCTACTAGTTTAAATTCGCATCTACTCCCTGTTGAATCAAAGTTAAATGTTATGTTTATCCTAAAACTAAATAATGTATAGATAGGACATTTAACCCAGAGAATCACATTTCAAAAACCATCATGACTATGAATGTGTTATTCTTACTTAAACTTCATCAGCGATAGGCTTTCTTTGAAAGTGTTCTATATACTGAGGTTGTTTCTGAAACCACACTGATGAGAACAACATTTCTACTTCTCTGAGATGACACAGTGTATCATATTGCAGGCATTATAGTACCATGGGCCCAAACATGTAAATAAAGCAACCACAGCAACATAAACAATGATACAATCACAGGGGCACATTAGCAAGTGAACAGCACAGCTCATGACTGTGCTGTATATCAAAACAACAGCACAGCTGGGGCAGAAACCTGATTCATGCAATTTTCACTCTTAAGGACCTAAAAGGGCTTTATAACTCATAGACGAAGGGAATGAGCTTCCAGAGGCAGGATTCTTTCATGCATAGAGAAAGCTATTGAAGGAGAAGAGCAAGGTTGAAGGACTGACACTACCTGACTTCAAGGCTTACTGTAAAGCTACAGTCATCAAGACAGTGTGGCACTGGTGAAAGAATAGATCAATGGGATGGAAGAGAGAGCTGAGAAACAGACCCACATAAATGTAGTCAACTGATCTTTGACAAATGAACAAAGCAATAAAATGAAACAAAGATACTCTTTTCAACAACTAGAAACAACTAAACATCCACATGAAAAAAAATGATATACATAGAGACCTTACATTCTTCACAAAAGTTAACTCAAAATGGATCACAGGCCCTAATGTAAAATGCAAAACTATAAAACTCCTAGAAGATAACATAGAAGAAAACTTAGATGACTCTTGGTATGGTGATGACTTTTTAGATGCAACGCCAAAGGCACAATCCAGGGAAGAAACAATTAATAAGCTGGACTTCATTGGAATTAAAAGCTTGTGCTCTGCAAAAGACAACGTCAGGAGAATGAGAAAACAAGACACTGACTGGGAGAAAATATTTGCAAAAACACATCTGATAAAGGACTATTATCCAAAATATACAAAGAACTCTTAAAGCTCAACAATTAGAAAAAGAACAACTCAACTAAAAGCTGGGCCGAAGACCTCAACAAATATCTCACCAAAGAAGATACACAGATGGCAAGTAAACATATAAAAAGATGGTCCATATCATATACCATCAGGGAAATGCAAATTCAAACAAGACACCATTACACACACGTAAGAATGGCCACAAGCCGGAACACTGACAACACCGAGTGCTGACGAGGATGGAGAGCAACAGCAACTCTTATTCCTTGCTGGTGGCGACGCAACATGGTACAGACACTTTGAAAGCAGTTTAGTGGTTTCTTGCAGAACTAAACATGCTCTTACCAGAGGATCCAGCAATTGTGCTCCTCGGTATTTACCCAAAGGAAATACAAACTTATGCTCACACAACAATCTGAACATGGATGCTTACAGCAGCTTTATTTATAATTGCCAAAACCTGTCAAAACTTGGAAGCAACCAAGATATAGTAGGTGAGTGGATAAATAAACTGTGGTACATCCAGACAATGGAATATTACTTGGCACTAAAAATCAATGAGCTATCAAGCCACAGAAAGACATGGAAGAAACTTAAACGTGTATTACTAAGTGAAAGAAGCCAATCTGAAAAAGCTACATACTGTATGATTCCAACTATATGACATTATGGAAAAGGCAAAACTTTGGAAACTGTAAAAAAAATCAGTGGCTACCAGGGATACAGGGAGGGAGAGGGAGGGATGAATAGGCTGAGCAGAGAGGATTTTTACACAGCCATGAAAATACTGTGTATGACACAATAATGATGGATACATGTCATTATACATTTGTCCAAACCCATAGCATGTATGTCCACCAAGAGTGAACCGTAACGTAAACTATGGATTTGGGATGATAACGACAGGTCAATGTAGGTTCCTCACTTGTAACAAATGTACCCTCTGGTTGGGGATGTTGATAATGGGAGGGGCTGTGCATATGTGGGGGCAGGGAGTAAATGGGAAATCTCTGCACTTTCCCCTCAATTTTTCTGTGAACCTAAAACTGCTCTAAAAACAAAAGTCTATTAAAACAAACAAACAAAATGCAGCCACCATGCTGTGAGGAAGCTAGAGGAGAGAGCCATGAGAAGAGGAAATGAAGTCCCTGAATACAGCCCTGCCTGAGCCCCAGGAATAGCCATGCCCACTTGCCTGCTCTGAGAGGGAGCCTTCCTGGAAGCAGAGCCTTCCTGCCATGGCCCCGCCCCCCCCCCCACCGTTCTAGAGACCCAAGATGGCGACTCAGCATAAAACAGGTGAGCTGTCCACACCAGCCCAAGCTAATTAGCAAAAAACAGAAATGATTGCTGTTGTTTTAAGCCACTGATTTTGGGATGATTTGTTAGCCAGGCTGGACAGCGGAACAGGGAATCAAGAGATAAGGACTCTATTTCAAATCAGCTAATAATTCATTGTGGGATCTTGGACAATCATTTAGTTGCTTTGACTTTCAGCTAAATTTTGCACTGAGCCACAGACTCCTCTGGCTATGAGATTGCCCAAATAATTTCCAAACATTCTCCTTACAAATACAAGCCTGCCATTCAGAGATCCTCCTGCCAAAAATATTTTGCTTTTCTCCGTGGATATGTATGAAGTACAGACACAAATAAAGAAATACGGAAACAGATTTCTTATCCGGGAAACTCAGAGCTTTACATAGTAATAAACATCTTGCTTCCTGCTTCAAATGCCCTCTGGGGACTCACGGAGAGAGCACATGTGCACATTCAACTCCATTGTTCTTAAGCTCACTCTGCGGTGCACAGATGACAGATTGGCATCAGAGTCGCCATCCTGGGGGAGCCTCCACTTCCTGCAGAGTTACATGTGGGCAAAGTCTGGCTGAGCACACCAGCAATCTCCGAGCCGTCTGCGGAGACCTGAAGCCCTTTCCCCAAGGCTGACTCTCACCTCACAGTCACTGAGCTGGTCCGAGGGGACACAGCTCCACTCAAGAGGCGGGGAGCCTGTAGTGGCCCCTTCAGTGAAGAGGGAGTGGTGAGAGGTTTAGGTGAGAGATGAATCCCCTGATGTACCCAGTGAAAGGAGGATGTCAGGTCCGCTTTGTCACGATAGTCAAGGATGGGCATAGAACTAAACAATTAGAAGTCCTTCACCTTTGCTCCCCCAGATAACCAATTATACGAGTAGTTTACTATGAAGTTGAGTCATTCCCAGATTTTCTTACAGGGACTGTTTCTCTGGCCATTGACCTTGAAAGATCATGCCATATGGGGACATTTGGAAATCTGCACAATTTAAGCTGTATCTCTAGATGCTTAGGGTGCATTCAACTAGAATTTGTTGTTGTTGTTGTTAGTGTTGTTGAGTGGATTCCAACTCCTAGGGACCCTGTGGACAGCAGAGCAGAATCCTGCTTGGTCTTTTTGCACCGTCCTCTCACCTTCTGGTGCTGTATCAGACAGTGCTCCACTGCTATTCATAGAGTTTTCATGGCCACTTTTTTTGGAAGTGGGTGGCCAGGTCCTTTTTCCTAGTCTGTCTTAGTCTAGAAGCTCTGCTGAAACCTGTTTACCATGGGTGACTGGGCTGGTGTTGGAAATCCCAGTGGCATAGCTTTCAGCATCACAGCAACATGGAGCCACCATAGTATGACAACTAACAGACAGGTGGTGTGGTTCCCTGCCTGGGACAGGGACCCAGGCTGCAGCAATGAGAGTGCCGCATCTTAACAACTAGACCATGAGGGCTGACTATTAGAAGAACATAACAGCATAAACCTTAACCTTTTAAAAACTGTGGTGTTGAAATTATGTTTAATGCTGATGATTCAGAGATCTGATTCTGAAGCAAATTATTCTGCTCCTTCTGCAAAAATAAAGCTGATCATTGCATTATTCCAATAGTGTTGTGTCATCAAGAGCTTTTCTCATCATAGAACAAGAAACAAACTACAGCATCAAGTAAGTGCCTGCTCTTTTGCCAAAAAGACCATCAGCCTCTCTAACTATTTAGTCACACCCTCTAATGGACTGGTGTTAATAAAAAGTTACCTGATACACACAAGGCCAGTTATAAGAACAGGAAACCTCTCCAAATGGAAGAAAGACAGAGCCTATGCTAGCAAGGCCTCTCCTCCGCCATTCAAAGACCACTGAGTGGTCCCCTGTATGACTCTCTTCTTTCTGATCACACTGCAGCCAGTGCATGATAAATCTTGCTGAAATAGTACTAATCCTGTCACTCTGTTGTTCAAAATGTGTCCCTTCATCCTTGCTGCCTCCAGACCACAGGCCATCTTCTCCACCGGCCTCTCGGAGCTGACCTGGTCCATCATTATGATGATATCTCCCAGCAGTCCACTTTCCCTGCACTTCCTTAGGCACATCAGTTATTTACTGTTTCTTGTACATATTTCTGTACATTCCCATCTCCTTCACCTGGCTTTTATTGTTTGTCTGCCTGGACTGCCTTCCTCTCTATCCACTTGTCCAGAACTTTTAAGATGAGATTAACTGCCACTTTCCCATGATAGTATCTCTGACTCTCCCCAAATGAAAAGACTCTATAGCTCTCCTGAATTTACCAGAGCACTTTGTCTGCAGCTTTCCATATACAAGGCAGGACTGCCTGACCTTGTAAGTGTTGAGAGCCACATTTTATATCTTCCTCTAGACTGTGAGCTCCTCAAAAGCAGGATTACACACAATGCAGCTAATTCATTTGGTGTTGAATAAATGTGTTGAAGGACAGAATAAATTAATATTTCCTTCTCATTCAACCTGCATGTACAAGGCAGAGGACTGGATTCAATAGAGTAAAACTTCTATTAACAAGAATCAGACTAATTGAGATTTGTTTCATATAATCTTCATAAAACCCTTTGAGGGAAAATACTTAGGTGTAGGATTGCTAGATCTTATGATATTATGGGTTAAATTGTGTCGCCTAAAAAGATGTTGAAGTCCTAACCCCTAGGACCTGTGAACATTACCTTATTTGGAAATAGGGTTTTTGCAGATGATCAGGCTGAGATGAAGTCATAAGGGTGGGCCCTAATCAAATAAGACTGTGTTCTTAGAAAAAGAAGATATTTGGACACAGATATGCACACAGGGAGAACGCCTTGTGAAGATGAAGGCAGACATGGGCTGATGCTTCTACAAGCCAAGGAAAGCCAAAGATTACCAGCAACCACCAGAAGCTAGGGAAGAGGCCTGGAATAGATTGTCCATCACAGCCAACATTTTGATTTCAGACTTGTAGCCTCTAGAATTGCAAGACAATAAATTTCCGTTGTTAAGCCACCCAGTTTGTGTTACTTTGTTATGGCGGCCCTAGGAAACTAATCCACATGGTATGTATATTTTAACCTTATAAGAAACTGCCAAACTGGTTACCAAAGTGGCTATATCGTGTTGTATTCCCACTAGCAATGTATGAGTGTTCCAGTTGCTTTTCAACACTGCAAGCACTTGGTACTGTCAATCTTTTTAATTTCATCCCTTCTAGCCAGTAGGTCATTATATCTCATCGTGTTTTTAATTTTCATTTCCCAATGACTATTGAGTGAATATCTTTCCATGTGCTTATTTACTATATTTGTATCTTCTTTGGGGGGTATCTATATATTTTCTCCATTTTATTTATGTGATTGTTTACCTTATTATTGAGTCATAAAATATTTTATGTATACTTGAGTTATTTATCAAGTGTGTGTTTTGCAAATGTTTACTCTCAGTCTGTGGCTTGTCTTTTCACTTAATTATCAATGTCTTTTGAACAAAAAAAAAGTTTTCAATTTTGATGAATTCCACTTGATCAACATTTTTCCTTTATGGTTCATTCTTTTTGTGTGATATCAAAGAAATATTTGCCTAACCCAAGGTCACAAAGATTTTCTGTTTTCTTGTAAAAGTTTTATAGTTTTATCTTTTATATTTAATTCTATATTCCATGTTGACTTAAATTTTTGTATACACTGCAAAGTAAGAGTTGAGGTTCATTGTTTTGCATATGGCTATTTCCTAGGTCCAGTACCATTTGTTGAAAAAACTCCTTTTCCAATTGAATTACTTTGGCACATGTGTTAAAAATCAATTGACATTATGTGTGGATCTATTTTTAGACTCTCTGTTCTGTTCCATTGCTCTATCTGTCTATCCTTCTACTTTACACATTTTTTAATTGTTGTAGCTATATAGAAAATCTTGACATCTAGAATTCTAGGTTGACAATTTTTTTTTCTTTCAGTACTTTAAAGATGTTGCTTTCCTGTTTCTGGTTTCCATTATTTCTGACAAGGAGTTGGCTGTCATCTTTATCTTTATTCCTCTGTAAGCAATGTATCTTTGTAACTTAGATACTTTTAAAATTTTATATTTTTCACTGATTTTAAGCATTCTGACTACAGTGTAGTGTTCTTCATTTTTCTTGTGTTTGGGGTTTGTTGTCCTTCTTGGATCTCTGAGTTTAGAGTTCTCATAAAATTTGGAATAGTTTCAACCATTATTTATTTCTTAAAATGTTTTTCTCTGCTTGTTCTTCCTCCCATTTCCTTCAGAACTCTAATTACACGTGTATTAGGCAATTTTATGTTGTCCTAAAGCTCATTCAGTGCTGTTCATATTTTTCAGTCATTTCTCTCTGTGTTTCATTTTGGTTAGCTTCTGTTGCTATGTCTCCAAGTTACTAATCATTTCTTCTGCAGTATCTAAGCTGCTGTCAATCCCATCTGATGTATTTTGTTGTGTGTGTGTGAGGAGATCAGCCCTGTGCTAACATCTGCCAATCCTCCTCTTTTTTTGCTGAGGAAGACTGGCCCTGGGCTAACATCCGTGCCCATCTTCCTCCACTTTATATGGGACACCACCACAGCATGTCTTGCCAAGCAGTGCATCGGTGCGCGCCCGGGATCTGAACCGGCGAACCCCGGGCCGCTGCAGCAGAGTGCGCGCACTTAACCGCTTGCACCGCTGGGCCGGCCCCTCATCCAATGTATTTTTTTTAATCTCAGGAGATACAATTTTCATCTACAGAACTTCAATTTGAACCACGTTTAAATCTTCCATGTCTCTTTTTAAAATGCACAATCTTTCTTCTACTTTTTTGAGGTACCACACACCTCAGTGCTGGGGTCTCAAACCCACTGTGCTCTTGTTTTTCTGACACAGCCATGCCCGTTGTACATACTGCTATGTGGAAGCACATCTACTTCCTGGACCATCCTGTTTCATCAAGACGAAAGGAATTATTTGGTCCATCTGTGAATGGAAGACGTGGCTTAGTTTGGAGCTCTGATCGGGGCTTTAGAAAGTACTATTTTTGAGTGAAGTAGCTCGGTGAAATGTGGCAAAATATTCTCTACATAAAAAACTTCATTCACTCAAACTGCTAATCTCTGAAAGTAAGAAGTTCATACATTTTCACAAAGCATTGCAATTTTCTATGCTCCTCCTTATGTATTCTCTAGTGCTACCTTAAGAGTGCTGCACTGTATAAATATTGTGCCAAAGCTCAAGTAGGATCAGTAAGTCCATCAAGGTTGTGTGTCTGGTAAAAGAAAAACTCAAAACTAGCACTCAGGTTCTCAAACTCCTAGTTAACATTGCTTCCATTTTCCAGTTGAGCATTAGTTTCACCTCTAAAGCTTTAAAAAAATTCCTGGCCAGACCCCACCCCAGGTCTACTCCGTCAAAATCTTTAAGAGCGAGATGAACATGTGTCCATTTTTCAAAAGTTCTCATGTGCAGCAGAGTGGATGTCCCATCTAGATTTTTACATTGTAAAGATTATAATCTTTCCATGAGAGCAGCTCTATTTAATTCAGATACTGTGCTCAATATTAACTAATATACTTAGAAAGCCACGTTTAGAAGAATGGCTTTTTTGCTCCTACTCTCTGTTCTGCTGGTCTGTTTTCTATCGATTGATCTGGGTAATTTATGCTAAGCCTCGAGGGCACAGGACACTCTTTCTCTATGTATAGAACAAAGTCACAACTCAGTAAGTGCTCAAAACCTACCCGTTATTAACATAGAGTGCTAACACCATATGCAATGGCATGCTGGAGAATTCTGGATTTTATGTCAGCTCAAAGAATTTTAAAACAGATCCAGGTGTCTGTCTCTGAGATGGCTGTCTTTTATGGTTGAACATGTATGTAAGAAGAAATGGTACCTGATTTCCTAGCCAAAACATAAAGTAGTTATTCAAAGCAAACCTCACCAATTCATAGAAATTGAGTATACAAGATAGTTCAAGTCAGTACCAATTTAACATGCATGCAGTTTTATTACTTTTTAAGAAGATGTAAAACAAAATAAAACATCAGTAACAAAACCCTCAGAGCTGCTAAATTTAAGTCCACATGCCTAAGAGGATCTGGAGGGAACTTTCTTAATTATATAGATCAGAGTGATTTGCAACAAGCGTATACAATGTTCACGTGCAAATAAATGCTTCCCAGAGAGCTTAAAAATGGTTCAAAAGTTCAAGTTTTAAGTTGCTTAAAAATTTGCCCAGAAATTATATTTACTCTTTTATCTCGAAAGAAGAATTTTAAACTAGTTTCTACAAGCAATATTACAAATTCCAAGTTAGTGAAGCCCAAAGGATTGAGGTTGCTTTCTATCGCAAAATCTCTTGATAAACATTGACAAAGGTCTGAGCCACTAGATGGGCTGGCACACCGTCAAGCATAATGATGCGAAGTGTGCATCTTCCAGTGAACATTTATTTTAAGAGGAAGTAATTGCCTTTGCATATGAGCTTCACAAATGTTTTGAAATGTATATTATCCATAAAGTAAACATTACTCTGCTTTACTGACACTCCTTCTGCAGTGCGTCCAACACTATTACTCATCTATAAAAAACTAACTTTAACTCTTAGGCCATATGACCAATCTCAGCAATTTTCCAAACAAAGAGTATGATTTGGCAATCAAGCAATTTATTTGGTAATGTCTTAACAGTCCAACTGTAGCATTCTGCAGCAAACATTTGTTTGCTGGCAAGAACTTTCAAGCAGAAGCTTTTATTTTGAGAACTGCAGGAAGGTAAATATTTGATTTTAGAGAGTTAAGATGGTCTAAGCATTTTTCAAATGTCTCCTCAGGTCGGCTAATATTTATTTTGGCCACCAAAAAAAACAGAAAACAAAAAGGAAACTCTTGAGCCTTTTTCAAGTTCCCAATTGAAAATTAGTTATAGAAAGTTATTTTGGAAATAGATTCTAACAGGTTTTAACACATTTTTCTAGTATATATGTACATATACACACTATATATATAAAGAGAGAGAGACTTAGAACAGAGATCAAAAATTCCAAATTTCTAAGACAAAACGTAGCCCTTTCTACAGCTGTGGCCTTCTTTAGGCTGTCCCCTTCTCTCCTCTCTGCATGTCTGGAATCCTTCTGCCTTTCAGGAAAGGACTCATAACACTTTCTCTGCAAAGACCTCCACGCTTCTCCAGCTGGAGTGTTGTTTCCCTCATCGGGAAGCTCTGCCTTCTTCCACAGCATTCGTGCATCCCTAGGTCACACCCTGCCATTGATATCACTTGTCTGTCAGGTTTTGTTTTCATGAGACTGTATGCATGTTTGCCTCATGTTCCCTCCTAGGTATTCAGTTTACCTGGTGCAGGGATCGTATCTTTGCTGCTTTATGTTCCCTCACATGAGGTCACCCAACAGTGACTTGTACCAAAGAGCATTTCAATGAATATGTACACAATTATAAAGTTACAACCATGTTGATCAATTCAAAGATGGCACAGTTACAGATTACATCCCATAGAAACAAGTGCATTTAGGAAGAGGTCCACTTTCATACATCTCTCTTCAAAAGTCTCAGAAAAAACATTCTGGCCTTTACTCCTCGCATCATTTCTCTTTGCTGCTACTTTCTTTTCTATTCTCCACTAAAAGCACAAGAAGCCTTGTGACAAGCAGACATTCCTCAGAAGCTGAGTGAAGGAAAGCATCTGAGTGGACCAGGCCACAATCCTTTTACAGTGGCAGGGAGCAGGAAAGGACACGGGCAGCTATACTCGTAATAAATATGGATCCCACCACAAGCGTAATGACAGAGAGTCTGGACGCTGGAGTTCTCTGAAACTTGTTTTATTAAGCAGAATCCTCTCACTTGTCCACAGTCATCGTCTTCTCTACCACACCCCAAATGCATTTTGCAGCCAAACATTGCAGGGCAGGCTCAAAAGCAAGGTATTTTATGTTGCTACATTGGAATGATTCCCTAGGAACTCAGTTCAAACTCCCTCTCTGTGACAAAATTTGCTTGTCAACTTCACATGGCCTGTTACCTAACAGGATTTACAACAGTGGATTTTAAAACAGATTCTATAAGCCATACTGAGTATCCCACTTCCCCATCATAATCTTGATCCTTTGATAATGAACTGATTCCTCTTCCAATGACTTCACTCTCACTGACTCTTAGAGACCGGAAATCATGAAAAGAGAGCTGAAGACAAATTGCAAGCACGTGCAGCCACCCATCCCTCTGGTAAACTCTACTGGAGAGCGCACCTCGGTTCTCCTAGGCTGTCTTCTTGAGCCGTGACTCCCTGTCTTAAAAAGTGTTAGCGTTTTGCAGATAATCAAGCAACCGCATATAATCACTTCCATCACAGAGCTGTGGCTTAACCTGCTCTTGTTGGAAAATTGCTGTCTCTGCAATATTAGCCTTTAAATTCCATCACAAGGGGATTTTCTCAGCCCCACTCTCAGGTCCGCTCTGGCTTGGTTAAATTGTCTGTCTGGAAGGTTCTTTCAATTCCACAAAGATATTAACCCTGTTCCGAGTTTCTGTTCGAATGGGCTGTCAAAAACGGAGTCTCTTTATACCCTATGGCAAGGGTGTCCACCGTTTATCAAATGCAGACCTATGGCAGCCCCCAAGCCAGGCCTCTCATCTCAATTAAATCTTCATAACAACAAACTGATAGACAGAGAAACTGAGGTTCCAGTGACTTCAACGTCCTCCCTGACATCCTTCATCTATTAAGTGACGCCTTCTGGACCCATACTTGAGCCTGCCCGATTCACAAGTCTGGGTTCTTTCAGCTTGGCTCTACCCCTCATGAAGGTTTTTATGCATAACACATTTTTTTTGTACTTGCGTTCTTGTTGTTATAGAATTATTTTAAGAAACTAGAACCTGATTTTCTAAAGTGCAGTGCACTTACTTTTTATAAGAGCCACTTAATTTGACAGAACACCCATAAACATTTTAGATCTTATATAGCTTTAAGCTGAAATAAAACGGCACTTTAAAAATGCATTTTGCCAATTTTCCACGAAGAGCATGTATTATTTTTAAAATCAGAGAAAAGAAAGCATTGTTTTAAAATAATCGTATTTAGATTAAATAAATATGTAAAAGATATCAGTGACATTCTAGATACTGGGCTGACCCCATGCGTATATTTAATCTAGTTTATTTTAAACTGCAACTCGGAGGTAGATGGTATTTGCCCGTTTTTTTAAATGAAGTGGCTGTGGCTGGGAATGTTAAGTAACGTGTTCAAACAGCTGCAGTGTGTGAAGCAAGGACTTAAGCCAGCTCCCGCTCTGGGTGCAGCCCCCCATCTCATTGCAGATCCATCCCTTGGTACAGCCCCTTACACCATGCCTCCACTTCTCAGACCTGCCTGTGTGTGGGAATGACCTGACAATCTTGTTAAATCCCAGATTCTGATTCAGGAGATCTGGGGTGAGACCTGAGAACTGGCATATCTAGTGAGTTCCTAGGCTATGCTGCTGGTCTCACACCACACCCTATGTAGCACGGTACTATGAACATGGCTAAATTAAACTTTTCAGAATCTTAAATGTCTCTCTCTTTTTTTTTTTTTTTTGAGGAAGATCAGCCCTGAGCTAACATCCGTGCTAATCCTCCTCATTTTGCTGAGGAAGACCGGCTCTGAGCTAACATCTATTGCCAATCCTCCTCCTTTTGTTTTCCCCCCAAAGCTCCAGTAGATAGTTGTATGTCATAGTTGCCCATCCTTCTAGTTGCTGTATGTGGGACGCGGCCTCAGCATGGCTGGAGAAGCAGTGCACTGGTGGGAGCCCGGTATCTGAACCCCGGCCGCCAGTAGTGGAGCGCATGCACTTAACTACTGAGCCATGGGGCCGGCCCTGTAAGTATCTCTTAATTCTTATTTTTGTGGTAGTACTTTCTGACCTTTAGAATATTCTCTTTAATTTCAGGGGGCAATTACAGTACCCATTTTATTGTTTAGGCAACTGAGACTCCTTCAGTGAAAGTGAGTTTCCTAAGTTCCCACAACCAGTAGGAAGTGATAAAATATAGAGTCAAATATAACACTTGAATTCCTCAGGTTCAAACCATTTGCTTGAAATGACCACTGGTCTACTTGATGGAGCTACTCTGAGAATTCATTGAGATGATGCAAATAAAGAATACAAAAGTATTAGAACTTTTTCTATCACATAAGAAGCAGTTAATGTATGGCGCGTTAATTATTGATATTATGATAAACTAGAAACGATGGATTAAAGTTAGTGAACTCACCACTGTCCAAGTTGTAGAGAAGGAGAAAGCATTCCCTGCGTAAAGAACTCAATATTTCAGTGATCAATAACTCCACAGGAGTTCATGGTGTAATGTGGCTGCCCAGACACAAAAGCAACCTTGAGTTCCATTAATAGAAGCACGTCACTCTGGATGCTGGCCAGGAGCCAATTCGGGGCTACACCTCAAGAGAGGTACAGTTAAACTTGCACAATTTCAGAGGAAAGTGACCATTTTAAGGAAGGAATATAAAATCACGTCATTCATTTATTCCGCTAATCTTAGCTGCACCTCAGACTGAATTCATGTCAGACATTGTGTTAGTTCCTGGGGCACATATATAAGTAGGTACACTCCTCAACTTCAAGAATATTCGCGCTATCATTGAAGGACCTGAAATATTTAATGTGGAGAAGAAAAGTCATGAGAGAAGAATAAGAAATGATTGATGCCTTCGAAAGTTGGAAATCAGAAAGTAACAGACACATGAAGCTTGTTTTCAGTGGCCCTAAGGGGTCGATCTAGGGCCTATCATATTTATCTTCCAAATAATATAAGGAAGACTATTGTACTATTCCAGTTAGTGGAATTATGAAAATAATAAACACCCATTGGAATAAATTCAGTCAATACAGAAGAGTCTAACACACTCTTACAACCAGTGTTAACAATTTTCATTTGTTTGGTTGACAATGTTGATACTTTCATATTTTAACGAAGAATTTTAATAGCTTAAATTATCCAACAATGACTCTTGTTGAAGCAATGTGTTGTTCCCTATGACTGAGAATTGTCCAGAGTCATCACATTGCAAGGAGGTAATGGCATTGAGTTGGGTATTGGAAATAAGTGCAGGAAAGGATCCTTTAGGGCTAAGATTCCTAATACACAATTGTTATTAAAACTAACAGCAAATGTCAATTCTATAGATACTAAAGTTAAAACAATATGTCAAAACACTATCCACAGGTATTTGAAAGGGAAGGGGAGGGGTTTGGGAATTCTCTTATAGTAGGTGGACACTGGGCAGTGATTTTGAGGATGGGAAATACTAAAAAATGTAGAAAAGGTTTTATAGTGATTCTCAATAACTCAAGCCCTAATTTGAAAATCTGTTTGTAGATAATGTCTCTATTGTCATAATTAGTTCTGAATGAAAACAGAAATTAGAACTATTTGGAATTGTGTTGTAAAGTAGAATAATTTCTCTCCAGGTTATCACAAAGAGTTATTGAGTGAGGCATGAGTTAATGACTCTTAATTTTTGTATATTTTGCTATACTTTTTAAAATCCTTCCATGTATAATAGAAAAAAGAGGAAAACAGATCTAGCTTTTAATCTCCCAAAATATTGTGGCTAAAATTTCCTCTTATTCTTAATAATTAAGAGCCAAGTGTAGAGACCTTTTGCATTAATATTTGTAAGCTTTGAATGAATATTCATAATGTACCTAGAAGGACATGTTAATTTAGAAACGGTTGTTAAGGTTTGCTTTTTTTCAATTAAAAAAGAACAAAGAACTGGAACTAAGTGTGATTACCACTGCATTTCATGTTCATTGGTTTTAAACAACTTTAATAAGAATGTGCACTAAAAAAATCCCCTTCCGGATGTTTGTGAAGTCAATTCCTTGAATTGTATCCAAAGGCCTCTTGAGTAATGCAAAGGTACTTAGTATTCACAGCATGGTTTTCTTTTTCCACGAGGACAAAATAAGTAACTATACTTAAGTCCACATGGTAGAACACCTTTTATACACTCATTATGCACTTCTCTCAAATTGATAGCTCCACCCCACCAAACACTAAATTTAATCCTCTGCAGTTGGATGCAATACAGACAGTTGGATCTAACTCATTCTGATCACTTTTGAGAGTTGGGCATTCAAAAGTAATTATCGGTAAAACATAATTTTCACCTTGCATTATAGAATTATGAAAAAAGGCAAGGGTTTTTGTTTGTTTTTAGGAGTTCTAATTCTTTTAACACTGAATGGAACATTTCGGGATTTGCTGTACAGGCCCTTCAGGAAGATGCATTGCATTTTGACAATTCTGAAGGAGTGCACTTTGTCCATTGCATGCATGTGACTTCCTTTGACTGTAGTTCACAATGTTTTGTTGATGAATACCTTTATTACTTGCATCATAAATGCATAGCTTAGTATACTGCTGACATTTTAAAGATCCCTGACCTGAGCATGTGGATAAGGTTTGAAATTCACAGTTATAAATCCAGCTATTGCAATTTCACTGACTTGAAGCATGCACCTCAGAAGTCAACGGTGTTAGGGGGCAGCCCCGTGGCTTAGTGGTTAAGTGTGCGTGCTCCGCTAGTGGTGGCCCAGGTTCGGATCCCGGGCACGCACTGATGAACCGCTTGTCCGGCCATGCTGAGGCGGCATCCCACATACAGCAACTAGAAAGATGTGCAACTATGACATACAACTATCTACTGGGGCTTTGGGGAGAAAAAGGGGAAAAAAAGGAGGAGGATTGGCAATAGATGTTAGTTCAGGGCCAGTCTTCTTCAACAAAAAGAGGAGGATTGGCATGGATGTTAGCTTAGGGCTGATCTTCCTCAAAAAAAAAAAAAAAAGAAGAAGAAGAAGTCAACGGTGTTAAATTACAAAATGTGGCTCTAATGGGTTGACTAGGGCAGGCTCATCTCTCACTCTGCCCCTGTGCCTCCAGCTGCACTCACCGTTCTCCGACAGGCCTGTTCTCACTCTGGCCTTTTTACCTTGCACACATCACTCTTTCCTTCCCCTCTTCATGTGTCTTCTCTTTCTCAGCTCAGTTCCAGAGTTCCTGTCTCCAGGAAGTCCAGAAACTACCTTCTGTTATACCACACCATCTCCCACCTGCTAGGGCCCTGCATCTCTTCCTACAGCGTCTGTGCATCCTGCGACCTTATTGTATGGGATGCACTGAAATCACCGATTGCCAGGCTTTCCCCTTACTGGTCTGTGAGCAGCTGGAGGACAAGCGCAAGTCTATTCCACACCCCCAGGGACTGCTAGCCATACAGTGTTTGGTTGGGTTTTAAAATAAGCGGACTTAAAAACTATCCGGCCATGTTTCCTCATTTGCAAAAATCATCATTTTGACCACTATTCTACTAGGAATGTTGTAAGGATGGAATAGGTAACATTTATTTGGAGCTCTAATTTAAAGGTTTCTTTAGTAACAGTCTCAATGTCCTCACAAGCTCTTTGATGTAAATTGAAGACGTTCTTTTAATGTCCTATTGTTCGTAATTCACAATTCTTTAAAAACTGAGACAAATATAACTTATACTTTCAAGTATTATTATTGAGTCTTAACTATATAAAGATAGGGCATGTTTTTGTGTATGTATGTCTCTGTTCATTCACTTACTGTATCTCTACTAAGTGCCAGGATATGAGTGACATGCTCTATGGGCCTACAGGGGTTCATGTACAGGAGGAAATCGGAGAGCCTCACCCAAGCCCTTCCTCACTAGACTCTTGGCTTGTTTCACCCCAGTTTCTACAGCTGTTCGTGCATGATACAGCTGTCACTTGACAGTCCCTCTTCCCCATGCCCCTTTGCTGTTCAATTGCTGTTGCTGTTCAACTAATCAATAAGGTTTGGTGAACACAAACTCTTCTTTTACTTGACAAGATGGCAGAGTGCAGTTTTGACTATTCACATAGTGTGTTTTTTGGAATTGGCATCTAGTCTTCCTGATGAATGAGATGTTCTTTGTAAAGGAGGTAAAGCTAATGAAATAAGTTGATAGTGTGCATGTAAGTGTGTATACGTGTGTGTGTGTGTATAAAATAAGAAAGAACTTCTACAAGAAAAACTGGATCTTTTGCTGATACTTTCATGGTAAATTTTGCTGCAAATGTTAAAAGGCATTTTTTCCTTTCAGGTTATTCCTTGTTCTTAGAAAGAAAAGGACCATGTTGTTGCACAACAGCTTCAGGCAGAAAATGAACCAATTGTGAAGATGCTTGAAGACCCAGAAACTACGAGACAAATGAAACAAATCGCTAGTGCCAGATGCTGGCCACTAAGTGCTGACAGGCATGGTTGTAGGAGGGAGGATTTCGACACACTGTAGGCAATCAAGATTTCTGGATGACTGTGACACTGTGTGGGAGCAGAGGAGTAATTCCAAATGCCTTCTAAGATAATCTGGCCTCTGGAATTTTTGCTTGTTTTTGGTAGAAGGGTCCTTTAAAAAAAAGACTCAACTTTATTGAGATATAATTTACATAATGCACACATTTTGAGTGTACAGTTTGATGAGTTTTGACAAATGCATACATTGCATTAATAATCACTCCAAACAAGATATAAACGTTTCCTTCACCCAGGAAAGCTCCCTCTCGCCCCTTTGCAGTAAATCCTCCCTTTCCCCATACAACCAAAGATCAGATTTTCATCACTTTAACTATTATGATAGGTTGGTTTTGCCTGTTTTAGAACTTCATGTTAATGGAATCATAATATATATACTCTTCTGTGTCTGGCTTCTTTCACTCAATATAGTGTTTTAGAGATACATCTGTGTTGTGGCATATACCAATTTTTTTTTTTCCTTTTTGTATCCTGAGTTGTATAACTATACCACAGTTTGTTTATTCATCTGTTGGTGGATTGGGTTATTCCAGTTTTTAAATTATTATGAATAGAGTTGGTATGAACATATATGTACTAGTCTTTTTGCCAACATACATTTTCAATTATCTTGAGTAAACACTTAAAAGTTGAATTATTGGGTCCTATGATAAGTGTGGTAGACAGAATTCTTAAGACTCCCCCATGATTCCCTGCTTCCTGGTGTACTTGCTCTTGTAATCCCTTCCCCTTAACTGTGGGCAGGACCTGTGAATGATGGGTGTCACTTCTATGAACAAGTTGCATAGATGCCGGGATTTGCAGGTGTAATTAAAACTTCTAATCAGTTAGCTGTAAGTTAATCAACAGGGAGATTGTCCTGGGTGGGTCTAACCTAATCTGGTGAGCCTTTTAAAAGAGACTCTAGAGGTGACAGACTGGCATGCTGTCCTCAAAGAAGCAAGCCACCACGAGTTCTACAGCTGCAAGGAAATCAATTCCTTGTAACAACCACATGAGCTTGGAAGTGGACCCTGAGGACCCTCAGATGAGACCTCAGCCCCAGTCTACTTGATTGAAGCCTTTCGAACAGAACATCCACCTAAGCATTGCCTTGACTCCTAATCCACGGAAACCGTGAGATAACAAATGTAGGTAGTTTTAAGCTACTAAACTTGTGGTAGTTTGCTACACAGCAGTTAAAAAAATCTAATATAGTAAGTGCATGTATAACTTTAGGAAATACTACCGAATTTTTTCAAATATGGATCGTCATTTTACACTCTAAGTTCAACGTATCAGAGTTCCAGTTGCTCCACATGTGCAGCAACACTAGATACATATGTCTTTTCATTTTATTCCTTCAAATGAGTGTGTATATTGTGGTTTTAATTTGCATTTCCTTTATAACTAATAATGTAGAACAGTCTTTCATAGGCTTCTTGGATATTGGTATATCATCTTTCATGAAGTGTCTAAGTCTTATGCCCATTTATGTTGAACTTATACTGAGTTGTACAAATTCTCTATGTAATCTAGATATAAACTCTTTTCCAGGTACGTAGATTGAGAATATTTTCTCCCAGTCAGTGGCTTGTCTTTTTATTTTCTTAACTCTGTCTTTTGAAGAGTAGAAGATTTGACCTTCGAAGAAGATAAATTTACATATTTTAATGGTTTGTGCTTTTTTGTCTAGTCTAAGAATTGTTTGTCTACCTCAAAATTGCAGAATTTTTCTTCTGTGTTTTCTACTAGAATTTTTATAATTTTAGCTTCTCCATGTAGGTCTATGATCCAAGTAAGTCTTTATATCAGTTAGTATAAGTCTTCCAACTCCCAACTCTTCAAGATATGTTGGGTATTCTACATACTTTGAATTTCCGTATACATTTTAAAACCAGCCTAACAATTACTTTCAAAAAGCCTTCAGGATTTTTCTTTAGGACTACATTGAATCTCTAATCAACTTGGAGAAAATGCACATTTTAATAGCATTTAATATTTCGCTTTGTGAACATGGCCTATTTCTTTACATATTTGAGACGTTTTCTGTCTTCCCTAAAGAAGGTTTTGTAGTCATTTTTGTAGAGGTCTTGCACAACTTCCATAAAATTTATTCCTAAATATTACTGAGACTGTTATAAATGGTATTTTATGTTTTATTTTCCACTTGTTTGAGTTTTGGATGTTACTCACTATCTTACTAACTTCATTTTTTGTGCTAGTAGGTTTTTGTTTTTTTGTATATTCCTCAGAATGTCCTCCATAAATAATCATGCCATCTGTGCATCTGTGAAAAGTGAGTGTTTACTTTTCTCTTCCCAACAATTAGGCTTTTATCTCTTCTTCTTGCATTATTACACTAGCTATAATATTGAATAGAAGCAGTCAGAGCCAATACTCATACCTTGTTCTCAATCCCAGGAGGAACATAACGAGCCTTCTACCATTAAGTGTGATATTAGCTGTATATTTTGTAGATGCCCTTTTTCAGTCTGATGACGTTTTCTTCTCTTCTTACTTTGCTGAAAATTTTTTGCATGAATGGGTAAACTCTAGAATTTTATTGCTGAATTTAGATACACCTATGGAGGACTTCCACAATTAAATGAGTTCAGAAACAATAATCTGCTGTTTGTCCCTTCCAGGCTCTTCAGCCAAGCTTGTGGTTCATTCACAAAACTACTCCAAATGTTATGATGATGACATCGGTCACTTCCTTTACCTCTATATTAGTCATCTAGGGCTGCACAACAAAGTGCTACAGACTGGGGGGTTTAAACAACAGACATTTATTCTCTCACATTCTGGAGGGGAAGTCCAAGATCAAGGTGTCAAAGGGTTGGTTTCTCCTGAGGCCTCTCTCCTTGGCTTGCAGATGGCTGCCTCCTTACCGTGTCCTCGCATGGCCTTTTTTCAGTGCACACCCATGCTTAATGTCTCTTCCACTTCTTATAAGGACTCCAATCCTACTGGATTAGGACTCCACCCTTATGACCTCATTTAACCTTAATTGCCTTCTTAAAGGCTCTATCTCCAAATACAGTCACGTTGGGGGTTAGAACTCCAACTATAAACTTGGGAATGGGACAAAATTTAGTCCATTACAACCACCCAAAAAATCTTAATGCAATTCAGAGATTATGTTCATTGACATGCTCAATTGTGTGAATCCAATGAGATAATTAATGGAAAAGTGTCCTATAATCATTACTCTTATACATATGTGATAATTCTGTAATAATGGATCTAGCTCTGTTGCACTGAATCCAAGATATCTGAGTGTAAGTTGCATACCACTTTCAGAAATAATAAAAGGGGGCAGGGAGAAGGTATTTTGGAATCAGTGACAAACAGCATTCTCATGCAAGTGGGATTTATAGAGACCTGCAAATTAAAAACAAAACAAAACAACAACGCATCAATGCCACCAGTTCATGTGAATATTTAAACATTAAAAAATAGGAAAGACCACTTTAAAAATAAATAGCGGTCCTTCCAACTAAAGAATAGACATATGCATAAATATATTAACGTTTAGAATTTGAGAATTTCTGCTATAGAAAATGGTGAAGGACTGAGTTTGAGGTCCCTAAGGCATTAGAAAGAAGAAGAAAAGCAAAAAGTGCCCACTGCAATAAAACAGACCAAATCTTTTGAACTTGATATGACCTGAGGAGAGTGTGACCAGGATGTGTTTGCTGTGGATAAAGATAAAGTTGGAGGAGGAATCACTCCTAACTTCCTGTCAGTTATCTCATCAGCCCCAGGTAAGAAGGAAGCAAGAGCTGCACCAGCCAAAAGTAGAAATGAAGGTTCTGCTGTGATGAAGCCAAGAAAGGAGAATTCTTAGCGACTTCCCAGACTGAGCATTGAGAACAGATTCCAGGCAAAGCAGGGAGACTGGACTAGGCACAGGTGGCTTTGTAAGGAAAAGAGGAAAACTTCAGTGCCTGCAAGTGCAGAAGGTGTCTTCTGCAGCGTCAGGTCGCCCGGGAGTTCTCAGTTATGTGGGTGCTGTACTAATTAATGTTTCATGTATTATTTTCACACAATAAGTCGATTAATTAAATATCTATACAACTTAATACGTAGACTGTTGGTTCTATATTTTAAATTATGAGAATTGCAGGTAAAGGAGATACATGCCAGGCAACACTATACCATGCAACCCCGTTGCTTAGAGGAATTCATAAAAATACGCTTAGATGGAAGTACTTCACCTATAAGAGAATTTATTGTGTCAACTGATTCTTATCATAGAAAATTGAATCTACATTCATCCACTTGGTTCATTTCTGAAAACGACTGTCTTAGACTCTTCCAAGTTCAGATTATATGAGTTCTCACCATTCCAGAGCAATCACAGCTTGGCAGAAGCAGTGCCATCAGGCGGCACTGTGCCATGAGGAGGACATATCCCGAGAGAGAAATGTCTGGCTCCTAGGCATTGACCACTCCTGGCTTACTATAATGGGAATTAGAGCTGCATGCATTTTATTCCGATTCTGAGAAATCCCAAGGAGCAGAATTGGAAACAACTGGTTGTAGAAATCATTCATCACTAGTTACTTGGACACCTGGAAGATAGAAAACCAAAGAGTGCGATGGAATCCTCACTCCAAGAGACTAGGACTTCAGGGCAGAGAGGTGAACACATCCTTTACAATCAGAAGGTTGAAACCCAGACTGAGCACCTACTAGGGCAATGTAATATGGCGGGCACTTCAGGTGAGCAAAGATAAACAGACTCAGACTGTGGACTCTGCACTGTTTTCTTTGTTACCTTGGGCAAGTTACCTAACTTCTCTGTGCTTCAGGTTGCTCACATGTGAAATAGAGATTATAATAATTATCCACTTTATATATTTGTGAGAATGAAATATGCTAAATATTTGACATACAATATTTCTCACAAATATCAAATATAAATAAAATATTAGCTGTTATAATTATTTACATTATTACCCAAAATCATTTAATCCTTAAAACCCAGTGATTGCCTTATTGTTAGTATATCCATTTTTCTAGTGAGGAAATTAGACAGCTTATGCAGAATCACAAGGGTCACTGTGTGGTAGAGCCAAGTTTTCCATTCTCAGGTTCTTTCTACCACAGTCCACTGGAGATGAGAGAAGATGTGAAATTAGGACAGAAAACTAGGAAGATAGGTGGATAGCCATCACTGGATGCCATATAGGGCCTGCACTTCCTGTGTTGTCCTATTTGATTGGCACAACATTGTTGCACATTGATAGACAGTGGCTGTGTTTTAGGGTCTGGGAGCCCCAGAGTAAGCAAGGTTATAGAACTTGCCATGGCCACAAAGCTATTCCAAATGGCTGAGAAAGGTTTGAACCCAGAGGTGCCTAATTCTAAAGATCACGCTTTTCCTATAAGACAGAAACAGAATGAAGTAGAGATGTGACTGGCTAAGGAGAGAATTGGAGCAAAAGGTCAGAGCTATGCTGAATAAAATATGAGTGGCTTTGCATCGAGGGTCAGTTACACTAAGAACCTTTGGAGATTCTAGCCAAACATTCTAGCCTTGAGTCCTGGAGTGCTGGACCTTTCCCCCTGACCCAGCCTGACACAGAGGAGATCTTGAGATAAAACTGGAAACTCTTTAGCTTTCCAGTCATTTGCCTTTAACAAATCCCCGGGCATATTTGAGTGAGATAGTCCATAACTGCCCACTTGTAAGATAGGTACAAATCTCCCTCCCCTCAGGCCCTGGATGACTTTGGTACACCCATGGCAAAGCTGTCACATTTATCGGATTTTGTAAGTGCAAGATTAGGAAAAAAAGAAAACTCTGATCCAAGTCACAGAAATGCGATTGCGAGAATCTTGCCTGGAAGACATGGGTGAGCTAGCTGGCCTTCATAGAAACAGCGATCCCCAGAAGTGGATCCAAAAAGCAACCCAGCATGTGGCTGCAGAGAGAACTATACTTGGATTCTCACTCTGACAGCTGTTCAGGGCCTGTGCACAAGAATGTGTGACGTGTGGGGGCGGTGGGCGGTGGTGTGTCATGTAGCCCACTTTTTAGCAAACCTAAGAAAAGGCGACTCTCAGTTATGATGGTAAAACTCTCAACTTTGTGGGCCAGGCAGATTGGGGTGTCGTAAACACCCTGCTTTCCCCAGCGTGTATCTTCATAGAGTCAAGTGAGATGGAAACGATTTGAGAGATGATAAAATATTTCAGCCCAAACCTCTAGAGAGCTTGCAGTCCAAACTCTTCATGGTAAAGATGAGAAAATAGCCTCAGAGTGAGAGAGGATTACGTGCCTGACATTATAAGTCACAGAGGTGAAGATGCTTTTACAACCCGGAACTCCAAATCCAGTGTGGTTGTGTTGCTTTGTTTTGTTTTACAATGCTGCAGAAAAATCTGAAACCATCTGTGTTACTGAAGTTTATGAATTGGTAGATGGATAAGCAAATAGATTATCCAACTACCCTGTAGGTGAAAGAAGGTGCACATGCGTAATGAGGGGTGGATGTCAGTGAGGAAGAAAGATGATCCATGCTGAAGTGAGAACTGAGAGCCGGGACAAGCCGCTACCCCTCTTGGGGCTCAATTCTCAATCTTTAAAATGCAACGAAGCAAAGGCATTCATAGCTATAAGATCTCTAACCTCCACTCCATTTTTAAAAATTCTCACCTCTCTAATGAGATGAAAGGAAATACAGAAGAAATAAAAAACAGGAGAAGGAAGAATGAGGAAGGAGAGAGAGGCAGAGAGATTCTCATCCACAGCAGCCAAAGAGGTCCATGCTTCCCTCTTTCTCTGAAAGACCTCCCAATGCCAGCCTATTCCAGGGTAACACGCCCCCAGAGGCGGCCACTCCCAGGGATTTTCCAGGGATCATGAGCCATTAAAGCATACGTATTTTTCCACTTCCAGCAGGCAGCTTCTGGGGCAATCTCCGGAAGGATTGGGGTGACACCTATACAAGAACATGGCTGCACCCTTCCTAGAAGGAAGTGGCAGGGCTCTGGCAGCAGCTGTGTCCTGGGCCCACCCTTTTGAGTCTCTCTACATAGTCTTGTGGCCTTGGGACCTGTGGGCATTCCTGGGTATGGGCACAGATGCGTCTCACTGTGATCTGGCAAGAGGTCTCTGGAATGAGTGTCCCACCATATTTATAGCTGCCCACAGTTGCTTTATTTTCCTTTGGGCTGGGTAAATAGCTCCAATCACAAGATAGTTCAGGTTGCCTAATATTCCTGCCTGAGCCTTGAGCAGAGGCAAGGGTAGAAGGCCCATGTGTCAGCTCTACCCTGCTGTCATTGCAGATGCAGCTGTCTCTACCTCCTTTCCCAGTACCTGGGCAGGTGAGGAAACAATAAGAGGTCTCTGTGATCCCTCGAAGGGCTGGCCCTCCCCAACGTGCACGTATCCCCACGATGCAGTGAGGATGTGAGTCATCTCTGTGGCATTGGGACCTTCAGGAGAAACAGCTCTCATGAGATGTGTCCCCATCTCTGTCTGTCACATACTGGTCAACCAGAGTAGCCCACACATATGAAGAAAGAGCTGGGGCCACTTCACGTTTCTCAGAAGTGAGCAAAGTTGACTCCCCCCAGAAGCAACATCTCCCTTGTTCAGAGATGCTTGCACCAGGTCCAACCTTCAACTAATAACTGTAAAAAATTAAATTACAACTCAACCTTGCATTTCAGGAGGAAGTGGGCGACAGATTTCGAAGACAGCCTTACTGGGATCCATTGTTCACATGTCCTCTACAGAGAATGTCACACCAAACCAAACCATACTGTTGCAGAAAGATCTGGATTATCATCCTGAAAGTTGAACATGATAACCAGCTTTGAGATCTTGGGAAAACACAGCTATTTTGTGCTTAGTTTCCTCAATTTTAAGTTGAAAAAAGTTCTAACCAGATGATTCCAAGGAGCCCTAGGGCAGAAAGCCTATGATTCGATAAAATCAACATACAGAACACACAGCTGTTAAAAAAGATAGAGAGTAGCAGTTAGTTTTCATAAAAGAGAGACTGTGACAATGATGTCTATTCTCTGGAATCTAAAGTGACCATGTTTGGAGCTGATGGCGACTTTCGTTTTAATGTTTTCAGCAGGTGCAAACAATTTCTCCTTGAATCCAGGGTCACTGGGAATGGTGATAGTTGTGCTGTGTTTCTATGTGAGGGACTGAGAAAAGCTTTGGGGAAAATATCCAAGGTGAAGAAGTTGTGTCTAAAGAAATGTTGTTGGAATTGTCTGTTTTGAGGCAGATCTCAAAGGAGATAATCACCTGGGTTTAAGCACTAGGGAGGTGTGGTATTACAGGCTTTGCCCTATAGGATTACCCCACCTGTTTGCGTCGTCAACTGTTCTAGAAGCATCACACAGGGCTCAAAGAAAGGGGTGAACGAAAGGAAACCTTCATGAAGCCTGATGCTCAGGAACAAGAAGAGATGCTGAACATTTGGGGAAACTGGTTTTAACAAAAATGATTGACTTTATCTAGAAATACCTGTGTTAGTGAAATTAGCATTCTAGTTCCATCACTGAACCAGGTGTCTGACATTGGGGCTGCTGGTTCCACTGTCTGGACCTTCATGTCTTTGTGTGTAAGAAGAGGTGTGGGGGCTAAAATGACCATGACAGCCCACCTCAGCTTTGCCATCCTCCTCTCCTCTGGTGCAGACTCTTCCAAGGGCAGGCAAGGTCTTCAGATGCTTTGCCTCCTGCACCCTCCTCGCTGCCTCCTATGCAGCAGACCTCGGTGCTGAGGGACCAGGCAGTGGAGCAGAGCAGCAGCCAGAAGAACACACGCCCATTGGATTCCAGCTATTTCCATGGTTGGGGGCCGCCCACACAGGCCCCCTCAGCAGGGCACTGGGTGAGGTGTTTGCAGCTGCCACTCAGAGCACTTGTAGAGCAGTCTGCAGCTCCACCCTGCTGGATCCTGGAGATGAACAGCATCTTCCCAGGACAGAGGCAAATGGTCTTACCACATCTTCAAAGAAAGTCTCTTTTCATGATCCTGAGCTTTGTAGGGAAAAATAAAAAAGGCACATTACAGTGTAGAAGTCTTGATGACCTGAGCACCCAGGATGGACACACTAAGCTGGCTGGGCTTCCCCAGGTGCCTGGGAACCTGTGCCTGGGCATGGTTAGCTACCAACACAAATCACTACACTTAGTCTTGAATTCTTATACAATGTTGGGTTGCCAAGTAGGGCCACTGTAGGGAATATTAGAGACGAAGGAGAGATCAGCCATAGAAAATGCATGGGGAGGACCATGAAGCCAAGTGCTTTCCTACTCAATTTCTACTACTATCAATTTCCTTGAATCAACCAAAGCAATTTGATGTGTCTGATGGATCAAATTCCTGCACATGGGAAACAGGAATCTCCATGACGTGTCCTCTTCTCCTTCTCCCTTCTCTCCACTGCTGGCCCATCTTCTGCGCCAGTTGAGGAGTTTTCGTCACAGCCTCTGAACAGCCAGGCTCTTTCACGTCTCAATAACTTTATGTTACTGGCCCAGGGCAGGCTCCACAGAAGAGGGGAGGCCGGAGTGTCTTCCCAATTCACTCTCTTAGCCGTTTTCGATCATCTATTCATATTTGACATTTCTAACAGTTTCCCAGGGCTGCCAAAACAAAGTACTACAAAGTGGGTTACCTAAAACAACAGAAATTTATTGCCTCACAGTTCTCGGAGCTTGAAATCCAAAATCAGGATGTCAGTGAGGTCACGCACTCTCTGACAGCTTTAGGGGAGAATCTTTCCTTGCCTCTTTTAGCTTCTGCGCGTTCCTGACACTCCTCGGAGTTCTGTGACTTATAGCTGCATCACTCCAGGCACACAGCCAGCTTCTCCCTGTGTGTCTTCACATCGTCTTCCCTCTGTGCATGTCTGTCTACATCTGAATTTTCCCTTTTTATAGGAGCACTTGTCATTTTGGATTAGGGCTCGCCCCAGGACCTCATTTTAATGATGACCTTTGTAAAGATCCTGTTTCCAATAAGGTCACCTTCTGAGGTACTGGGAGTTAGGACTTCTACGTATCATCTGAAGGGCCATAATTCAATCCATCATGCTATTGCTCGCACACTTTACATAAAGGATTCCCTGTAAATTGTCCCACAACCCTGTGAGTTCTATTCTACTGTCCCCACCACACACAAAAGGAAAACGAAACACAGGAAGTTCAACAGCTCTATCAAGCTTAAGGTCTTGGAGAATGGTGAAGGAGGGCCTTAAGTCTAGATCACTCTGACCCTAAGTCCATTATCCCACACTGTCTGGTACACATCTATCATTCAAGACTCAATTCAAATGCCATCTCCTCTACAAACTGTGCCGCAAATCCTGTAATTAATGACTCACTTGTCTATGTTAGCAAAACTTTTTTCCACTAATCTATATTACAGTCCTTACTATTCTATCCGCCAATTACTCGCTCATGTTTCTTACCTTAAAGAATGATCTGCCATAGAGCAGGACCTAAGCCTTGTTCATCCGTATGCCCCTGTCCGTACAAAATACATACCTTGGCACATGTGTCAGAGTCCCTCCGTTATAATCAGTATGCACATGTTCAGATTGCCCACTGTAGAAGGAACCTGCATGTTTACCTTAAATGAAGTTCAATGAAGTATATATTTTCTTAGATGCAATAACATTTAATGTCTGAAATCAGCTTGATTTCTTTCTATTGCTGCTCTGGAAACACAATACTTTTGGTGAGAGAAAATGTTGTATATATTAAGATAAAAAGTGGAATGACAGCAGCAATGTAAATTCTTTTCCTCATCAAAAATGGACTCTTTATCAAAATGGATTCCATTCCTCCACCCTGAAATAGGAATATAATCTGTGTTTAAACTTGGTGGCTCCAGGAGATAACTATCTAAAGTCAGTTGGAATGACTTTCTGCAAGGAAAACATTTTATTGTACCTAGAAGGAAATGTTCATTCAACAAACATTTATGTGTTACATACTATATACAGACATTATGGTGACTGGGACAAATGAAGGATGAGTCTGGTTTGGACTGTCAAGATTCTGTGATCCAAAAGGATGACACACATGGGGAGAGTGTGATAGGTGCAAACAGTGGGCTAAGCACGTAGAGACAGGGTAGGGCACAAAATGGTGATTGTTCACTGCTGAGGGGGAGCTGGGAGGAACCTGAGCAAGGCCAGCTCCACAGAAGAGGAGAAGCTTCACTGAATCTTAACAAGTAGAAACTAGATGGACGGATGAGTAGGAAACATCCCACTGAAATACCATCCCTCGACATCACAGAAATCCAGAGGTTTTAGGTCAGTGCTGCTCCCAGTCCTAGACAGAAGACTCAAATCCCTTGGGTGAGCAGGATTTAGGAAATGCCAGCTCCAGAATTCCCACCCATCATCTCAGGATACAAGCAGCTGCAAAGTTTTAAATACATGTCTAGAATTAGAATTACATGTATGTTTTCTCCATAGAGTCAGACTGGGAAATATATACTGCAGGAAGAAAAGGCCAAGAACTTGTTCAATATCCAACTGAATGAAGTTCAAGAACATCATAATAGCTCTTATCTCCTGGCATGAAGTAATCTGATTCCATGGCCATAAAAGCTGAACGTGGAATGATACCAGAGCTTTGGAAAACAGCCCGTGTTCACTGCAATATTAGTAATGGGCTCAACGGCTCACGAACAAGGCCTATTTGTTTCTAGATCTGGAAATTGGCATCCATTTTTAAAGGCGAGAATATTAACCCATAAATGTTCTTTAAGATGTTTGTTCCCACGCACCATCACTTTATCCCCACCCTACCTTCCTACCTTAAGAGGACGAAGTCATAGAGTCAAGAACAAGAGGGATTCAAGGGTACTGTGGGCCTGTGGAAATGGGCTGAAGTACTAGTGAAATGAGTAAGGGAATAACCAGTAAAACTTGACCAGGACACATCCGATCTCACAGTGGCCATCTCAGTTTTCTTTTCTATGTTGTAGACTGTTCATTATTAGTCTTGACCCCTCCATCCACCTGAGGAAGTCTGCTATGTCTGGTGTGGAGTTTTCTTCCACTTGGATGGGAACACCAGCTGTTGGAAGGCTGAGCAAGAGAGAAGTCAGTGTCTGCTAGAAAAGAAGCCAGAACTAAAAATTAGAAGAGCTTACTTCCAGTTCAGATGTCGAGAACTGGGTTTTTGGATTGCTGTGTATGGTTTTTGGCTTGGCGTTTATTCTAATAAGCCAGCTTTTCTTTGGCTTTTGTTGTTCAGAAGGGGATCCTTGAACTTCCTGCACTAGAATCACTTGGGAAATTGTTAGAAATGCAGATTCCTGACTTCTCTGCTGTCCTAAATTGAAATTTTGGAAAGAAGGCCTTAACATCTACCTCTGTATTAAGTACTTCGAGGAGTGCTTGGGCATCCTCAGGTGGAAAGCCTCCTTTTGGTATTTACCTCTTCCCAAGATGGAGGAGCAGGACCAGTCTTACCCTCCCTTCTCAACCAACTAGACCACTGGACAAAATATATAAGCCAATGGTTGTCAGACGTTGAACAGGCTATGCAGGACTTTGATCCCTGGAAGAAAGGACACAAACAAGATGAGCTCCACACAGCAGCAACCCACTGCCTGGAGTCAGATGCCAGGCCTGGTGCCAGGAGGGGAAACGCAAACAGAGCTCAGAATCCTCACCTAGCTGCGGAGGCAGAGATTGGAGACTGGGGAGGCTAATGCACCTAAAATTTGTGAAGCGAGAATGTTGGAGAGCAGAGAGCCACACAGAAAAAGAGGTCTGGAGATCTGCATAGTGGTTCCCTTGAGTCTCTGACCGAGTCCTGAGCTTGCATGTGTGAGAGGCTGGGAAAAGAACCACCAAAAAGTGGTAGACGGATCATATGATAGTTGGTGTCCCACCAGCCAGAGCAGAACGAGGGAATAACACATGGGGCATCCAGGAGAAGATCAGAAGGGTAAATAGACCTAACCTAAGAACTACACTGGACTCACTCTAATAAACCTTAAAAACAAACTTTGAAGTGGTCCAATTGATGTGACGTAACATCTGCATCACAAAACAAAACCCAACGCTATTTAAAGAATACAACGAAATCCAGGAACCAATGATGTAAAATTCACTATTTATGGCATCCAATAACAAATGATCAGAAATGTAAAGAAGCAGGAAACTATGACTCATAACCATAAGAAAAAGCAATCAATAGAAAGAGACCCAGAAATGACCAAGATGATGGAATCAACAAACAAGAACATTAAAGCAGCAAAGATATAACCACACATGATGTAACTTCTAAGTGGAGGAGCTGCTATTAGAACTGGGAAGGGGAGGTTCAGAAACCACATTAGGAACCATCCAGCAACACTGCTTCTCTAGCACATGGACGGTATCGACCACCTTTCATTTCTGTGAAGAAACCGTCTGCCCAGTTACGTCCTAAGCCTGTTCCTCTGTTCAGAAGTTGTGCTGTATTATTTTGGTCTTATAATTGAAAGCCTCTATTATCTTGGACATTAACTGCTGCAGTGGTGTGGACTAATATCAGTTGATTTTGTTTTTTTGTGGGAAATTCAGAGGATATCACCACGGTAATAAAAAAAGAAAATGCCAGACTTTATTAAGTATGGCTGATTTTATGGATCTTACCCAAAATATAATAAACCTAACTAATCTACATTTTAAGATCTCTTAATTTTATTCTTATATGGGAACATTTCCTCAGTGGTTGACTTAATTATTTGCTCTGCACTGATTTTCTATTTTATTTTGAAAAACACCATAATTTTAAGATTGGACATCTAGTCTTTTTTTTCCTTTTATAGCATCCTCTTTCTCTTCATTTACTTCCCTTTTTTTTTTTCTATTCATTCGGAAAGAACTTTAAAATTCATCATCAAGTCATACATTTTATTTTTAGAATGTTAACTGTTTTTTGATCCCATGCAGATTTGCTCCTGCTGTTAATTTTTTCCTTTCGTTTCCTTTTCTCTTACCTCATTAATTCATTTTCCTTTTTATATTTGTATATGATCTTTATATTATTAATCTATTAATTTATCCAACAAATATTTATTGCATGCCTGCTGTGTGCCAGGTACTCCAGGCAAACAGAGTTCAGCAATCAATGGAACAGACAGAAATGTCCGTCTTCATGGAACTTTGTCCTTAAGCAGAGAGACTGATGTTCAATCAACCAATCAGTCAATCATTCAAACTGGGCATATTTGTACTTGTGTGTGGTATCATCACATAAGTACGTTATCATCTGACAGTGATAATTACTTTAGAGAAAGGCTGACTGAGAATGAGGTAACGGGCAGCCGTGAATTATAGGCAGACGGATCATGAAATGCAAAGGCCTTGAGGCCAGACCCTGCCTGCCCTGCTTGAGGAAGAGCAAGAAGGCCGACGTGGCTATGAAAGAAGGAAAACCGTAGGAGAAGAATCAGAGCACAGGGGGAAGATCATGGGGGGCCTGGTAGGCTAGTGTGATTACCTTGGCTTCTGTCTTAAGAACAGGGTGTTGGGGAGGAGGAGCGAAAATAAGAGTAATTAGAAATCTAATGCAACACTCCCTGTGACAGATGGTGGTGACTTAGACCATGCAGGAACAGTTGAGGTGGGAAGAAATTTCGGATATATCTTGAGTCATTGTTTGTGGAATTTAGTGGTGGATTGTTTATGAAGTGAGAGAAAAGACAGAAGTCGAAAATGACTCCAAGGGTTTTGGCTTGAGCAGCTGGAAGAATGGAGTTGCTTATTGACGGAGAACGGAAAGCAGACGGGGGCAGTGAGTAGAGGGTTATCAGGAGCTCGGATTGTGGCGTAGGGAGGTTTTCCATGTCTGTTAAACATCGAAGTGGATATTGTGAGTATGTAGACTGGTATATGAGCAGGTGAATATATGAGTCTGGATTTCTAGGGTGGGGTTAGGACTGGAGAAATGGATTTGGATGTAATTAGCATGTAGATAATATTTAAAAGCATGAGAATGAGTGAGATCACCAAGACAAGAGAGAAGAGATCCAAAGATTGAGTCACTGGGTATTCCAGTGTTTAAAGATCAGGGAAATGAGGAGAAACCACCAAAGACAGAGAAGGAATAGGCAATGTAAAAGGAATACCAGCAGTCTGTGTTGTTTGAAAGCCAAAAAAGTGACCCTCTGTGCTAAGTGCTGCTGATAGGCCAAATGGATGAGGATGAGAACTGAACATCATTCTCTCTTTGTCTCAGCCTATTTTACCCATTTGTCTTATTGTTCTTTATAAGGGTCGTATTTTCTTGTGGCTTACTGGGGATGTTAAGCAGGTTTCTCAAATTTTACTCATATTTTTTTCCTTTAAGTTTTAAGTTAATATCCTTTTTGTCCTGAATTTTTTTAAATCAGAAAATGAAGCTGTTCTTTCCCTTGACTGATTCTGAAAGACTAGCTATCTCTAGACTCCAACTAAAGTCTCCTTGGTTGATGATCCAATCCTCTCTCAGATATATAGCCATAGTGCAAGTTAATAGACAATATCTGGCCCATTTTCAAGCATCTGGTAAGATTTCCCCTGGTAAATTTCTATTCTACTGAGGCTAAATCTTCTCTAACTCTCATTGCCTTGCTCCACATCCTGGATGGCAAATGAAATTTAATCTCTCTGGACAATTCAGTTTGTTTGATAATCATTGCCTAGAGCACACACTGAGGAGATATCCTGGGTAGTGAACAAGGACAGACTGAGCAAGAGGGCATGCAGTGGGCAGCTAGCACACCTTCCATGGGTAAAGGAGACAAGAGGTGAATGGTGACCGTGCTATGACCCAAAAGAGTCCACGAAGACATTCCATCTGCAGAGGCACTACCCGCAAGTTCTTGCTTCTACCTCTCCATCAGGCATATACATCCATATGTGTAGCCATCTTCTGCAGTCTTTCCATACATGTCCTCAGAGTCATAGTCCTATTTGGAGTTATAAGAAAGATGTGGGAGGAAAGAGCTCTCTGCTTCAGAAGCAGTGTCCATGCGGGCTTTCACGTAGGCAGAGAGCTAGTTTTTCTCCCTGGGGAGGAGTTGGAGCAGGTTGAAGACCTTTCCTAAATTCAAGTGCAGATTTCCTGTTTCCGGACACTGACTATACACGGGCCAATAGATACATTTCTCCATCTACATCCACTGGCCTTCCGGTCTCGGAAAATTCCACCACAATTTAACAATAAGTTACTGTCAGTCCTAGTTTTCAGTATACCTGTGAATTTTCATCGCGTTCTGTTTTTTAATGGGAATTAATTTCTTTTCCCCTCCTTCCCACCCCCTCACATCTAACCCACCAACAAGTCCTGTTTATTTGATCAATAAAGCACATTCTCTTACTTCTGTATCAACAGCTACTATGCTAGTCACAGTCACTATCCCCCATCATCCCTAACCTGAGCTAACAAAATATCCTGAATTCCTTCCTCTCTTTCTACCCATCAACTTTGCACACATGTGCTTAAAACCTTAAACCTTTCATTACTTTCCATCCTACATGGAATAAAACACAAATTCTTCAGCCTGGTATATAAAACCCTTCCTGATGGGTCCTTGCCAAGCCCTCTGAGCTCAGCAGCACCACCCTCCCTCCTCTGACCCTCCCACTCCAGGCACATTGGCTTTCTTTCTGTCACTTGAAAATACCAAGCTCATCCTCTCTTCAGGACATTTGCATTGGCTTTTGCTTTGCCTGAGACTCTATCTGCATTATCTGCATAACAGTCACTGTAATCCGATATTTTTATGATTTATTTATGTGCCTTTTACTTTTTGTCTCACCACACTAGATATTTTTGTTCCATTAGAACATGCATTCTCTGTGTCCTTTTTCTTTTGTTTGTTTTTTTTTGGTGAGGAAGATTAGCCCTGAGCCAACATCTGTTGCCAATCCTCCTCTCTTTCCTGAGGAAGATTGGCCCTGGGCTAACATTCATGCCCATCTTCCTCCACTTTATATGTAGGACACCTGCCACAGCATGGCTTGATAAGTGGTGTGTAGGTCTGCACTCAGGATCCAAACCTGCGAACCCCGGGCCGCTGAAGTGGAGCACACAAACTTAACCACTACACCAGCAGGCCAGTCCCTCTACGTGTCTTTTTTAATGCTCCATCCCAATTATCTAGGATACTATCAGGTATAAAAAAAGTAGATATTTGTTGAAAGGTTGGATAGATAGATGGATGAATGGGTGGATAATGGATGATGGATGGATGAGTGGGGGATGGATGGATGATGGATGAATGGATGGATGGATGGATGGATGGATGGATGGATGGATGATGGATGGATGGATGATGGATGGATGGATGGATGATGGATGGATGGATGGATGGATGAACAGATGACGGATGGATAGATAGATGGGTAGATGGATGAATTTGGGAAGGGCTACCTTGGAGCAGATCAAACAGATGCCATTTTTAAATTTAAATTTATTTATTTATTTATTTTTCCCCCACAGCCCCAGTAGATAGTTGTATGTCATAGTTGCACATTCTTCTAGTTGCTGTATGTGGGACGCGGCCTCAGCATGGCTGGAGAAGCAGTGCGTCAGTGCGCACCCAGGATCCGAACCCGGGCCGCCAGCATCAGAGCGCACGCACTTAACCGCCAAGCCACGGGGCCGGCCCAAACAGATGCCATTTTAAAGCAAATCCTACTTAGCTGAACTTCCCCATGCAAATGATTACACCTTCTCAATTTTGATTGGTTGGATACCACAAGTTTAAATTTTAATTTTTATTGTCAGATATGTAAATGTTATCAAAAATTCAAGTATTAATTAAGTTTGAAATATTTTTTCCATAAAAATTGCAATTCTGATATCATCATCAGATAGCTCTGGGACAACGTGATGGGGACAGGGGTCATCAATTAACTAGCTCACATTTACTATGAATCCAATCCTATTGCATATGCTATGGAAGATACTCCAAACCAAAAAAAAATCAAATACATACATACATAAATCCCTAACCTTGTGGAAATTGCAAGCTGGCTGAGGACATAGAACATAAACTATCAGAGAAAAATTAAATACTAAATTAAATATTAACATGAGTAATTTTTCAGAGACAGAAGATATCCATATGGACTGAGTTGGTGGAGAAAGGAGGAGTTGACAGTGTTGCTGGGCTTAAGGGAAAAGGAGAAGTTAGTGTGATGGGGGAAGACAGAATAAATGGGAGAAGTTATGGGCAAAGACAAATATATCTTCTCTCTACCAGGCCACTGTCTATGCTACAGGCAATTGACAAAAGATTACCTTGTTTTCTTTCAGTTAATTTCATTCAGTATAGTTTCCACAGCCCAAGGCACATGGTTACTCAGAGTAAAAAGCCTTCACCACTATTGTCCTTTGTCTTGCATGCTGTTCCTTAAGAGCTGGCCAGGCCACTGTCCCCTTTACAACTGCGCGGGTTTTAGGCACAAAGTGAGGGCCACCTGGTACGTGATCTTGGCCTTTCAGGATTCTCATGGCCAGCCTGAACCCACGAGGCTCATTAGACCAGAGCGATTCATTGTCTCGGGCAGAGTGGCTATGTTCTTTCTGCCTGTGTCATCGAGGCTCACAGCTTGAGAGGGCAGGGCCAGGATCCGCTTTGGAGGCTGGTGCTGGATGGAGCCTCCCGCTTGGAGAGCAGGCCTGTGCACATGGAATGGCACAATCAGTTCTGGGCTAAAAGTCAAGACCCTGGATTTGAACACTCTCTCTACCACTTTCTCGCTCTATGCCGTGGGCCAGGTCACTTTTCCTATCTGAACTCTAGTTTCTTCTATAAAATAGAGATTAAAAAAATACCTTTACAGGATTGCGCTCAGGCTCAAAAGCACAAGGAGACAGTACCGGGGGCAAACACTTTACATCTCTGAAGCACCGCAGTGCGTGCTAAACCCCATGTATACTTGGAAGGGATGTCCACTCTCATGTCATCATTAAGGCTCACGAGCACTTAACCAGGCTAACCAGCTACTCACCGTAACTCCAAGGCTTTTCAAGCAAAGCCCAATTACTTGACTCTTTCTTTCCATCTTGATTAGCATATGCAGAGGGCCAGCAGTCATTCTGGACCTGTCTTCTGGTGGCTTTCTGCCTGTGAGTTTATAATGTCTTGTCTAGGTATCTGTTATGCGCTCGTGACAGAGCAGTAGGCTTTTTGAGAATGAAGAGTGACATGTGATTTATTTCCCTGGTATGTCTGGCATGAGTCTTCAGATGCCAGGGATATGCAGTACACTATTATTAAGGTGCAACTGTGCCCTAGAACTCTCCCCGGAAGCACTACTAGGAAAAACAGTTAACTCCGCCCTTCCAGAGGCAAGTATACACACAGGGCCAAAGAGTGCCTTAGAGGGAGCCAGCGCTCCTGGCTACATCAGCTCAGGAAAACAACATTAATGCTTGTAGATGATCTGAACAGAGTGTGGCATTGACTCTGACCAAACAAAAAGTCCTATTATGGTCCTTGTTTCAGTTTTATCCTCGAGACACACACGAGCAACGGTCACAAATAAATAGGAAATAGAAAGCCTCACCCCCCGGCACACCTTGCTAAGAACCTGGATTCCTAAAGTAGAACAGGGTGAGAAAGCAGGAATTCTCATCCCTGGATCTAAGTGAGGATTGGTTCCAAACTAAAAACCATTGGAACAATATCACATCTCTAGGGCATTAAAATGGTTGGAGAGTGCGCTCCACTCCCTCTCCTTCCCAATGTAGAAGTTTGGAGTTGCAGTGAAATATAAAATAAAACCATGTGGGCATTCCAGCAGCATCCAGGTAAGAAAGATTTCCCGTCTGACCTTCGTAGCACAGAGGACGGAACATTGCCCTTGGCCTTCCAGAGTGCTGGGCAAGGGGAGGCGACGTCAGACACAGCCCAGGAATAGAGCTCAGAAATGCCGCTCAAACAAGAAAACAACAGAAAACCTCATTGTAAAAGCATTGATATGATTATCTTTATTTTGAAAGCCTAACTTCAGGCAATATTGTCAAGCACAGATGCCTAATTTAGCATGGTTAAGTTTCTACAATCCATATTTGCATATAAGCCATATGGCAAGACCAAAGTATACCCCATCCTTCTCGAGTACCATCCCCAGCACACAGACACAGACACATACGCACACATACAGACACACACACACACAGACACAAACATGCACACTGACAGACACACACGTTGACACACACACACAGACTCAGACACACATACGTACACATACAGACACACAGAAATACACACACTGACACACACAGACATACCTTTCTGTTTCACTTCTGACCTGATTAATTCTGAGCCTTTGAATAAAAAGGGGAAAAAAAGACATTTAGCATGTTCTAAATGTCATACACCCAGACTGGATAAAAGACATTCATAAAAACAGGCTTCTTCAAGAGATATAATCTAAATCCTCAGAAATTTCTAAGAAAATAAGTCAATGTCCCAGGACTTCAGAGAACACTGCCTGTTTACCTGGGCTTCTCTGAGGACTTTTCCACGGGCAGCCTCTCCCAGGAAGCAAACCTCTCTTTGGGGGGAGACACACCACCACCTTCAGATGTGGCTAAAGGGTTTATCAGTTCTGAGAAGCCAACTGCTCCTGTGTCATTCCTGACTGCTCGTGGAATCATCTGTAGCAGTCTGCATAGATCAGCCCTTCTGAGGGATCTCGAGCGTTCACTAGTGTTTTATGAATCTTATGCTGCAAGACGGATCATTCTGAAAGCCAGCAAGCTTGTAGCACACACCTGTCCTCATCGCCCTCCTTTGTAAATGCTGGTTCCATCAGGTTCTCAATTTCTTTACAAGATGTGCTCACTGTCTTCAAATGACAAATTTAAAGAGCATCTTGGTACAGTAATCGGTCCTCACAGCGCTGTTCACATGCTTATTCTCCAAGTTTCCTGCAACAGTGATCTTCCTGTGACACGAGGCTGGAACGTGCTGAGTTACATGGAGTTCCAGAGTCCAGGCTGGGAGGCACGTTCACTGCTTCGGGATAAGATGAAGAGGTGGCTTCCTCACCTGGACTCCACGAGTTTTGATGTTTTTTACTTCATTAACCACTAAAATACTTGATATGACATCTAATTACTAAGTAGTATGACAAGAGAAGAGCTCAGAAAAACTTCTTCTATCATTAAAGGACCTCTTGTTTTATTTATTATTATTTTTTTTACTGAACAAAGGAACTAGTTCTAGATGCTGGGGAGCTGACAGAAGTGAAAAGTTCCAATCAGGTCGCTTTTCACTTTCACTTTTAAAAGGCTTGTCTCGCATGGTGGTTACCATTTGGGAGGTGCATGTCAGAATCACCTGAAACTTTTTAAGGATGTCCAGGTGACACGAAAGCCCTCTGATGTTAGGAGGCTATGGCAGGGGACGCAGGCATCTGTGGTTTCAAATGCACTGGGAGTTGACAATGACTGCTCTACAGGATAGCGTCCACACTGGGCCTTCTGTGCCCAAGCTGCACCTCCAGTGTCACCTCTTGCCACCAGCCCCCACAAACGCCTGTCTGTCTACCAGTCTGCAACCTCACAGTCCTCTGCTTCAATTACCGAGAACTTCTCGAGGGTCTCTGAACACACAGCGGGTTAACTGTCTGATGATTTCATATGCACTGTTCCTTCTAAGAATATTCTTCCTTTCTTCTTCCTAGAAAACTCCCATGCATCTCTCATAACCAGCTCCAATCTCAGTAAGGTGCATTTGGTCAGCTGTCCTAGTGTGTAGGTATCACGTTTGGAGGCCTATGGCTTCTGTCTGTTTATGTGTCTGTCTCTCCCTGAGCTCATCAGCTCCTCAGGGGAGAGACTGAAGCTTCCACCACTCCCCTAGTGCCTCCCACGATGTCTGCAAAGACAGTAGAGGCAGAAAGTACCTCTTCGATGAGCCAAGAGTCCCTGCCCATTGGATACAAGAATCAACGGCTGGAAACTTCAGAAGCGGAGCCCGTACAGAACATTTTCATTATTAGAGCCCTCCATCCACCAAGTGTGGTGTCTTATGAACCTAAGAGCTTCATTCTCATCACCAGAGATGGGGGTGCTCAGACAGGTCAGGGGGACCACACATGGGGCTGTTGGGAGCTGGTCCTCTTCTCTAGAGGCTAGACAGAATGACCTGGGATGTCCGGTCAATGCTGACTCTAAGGACCAGACCCCAATCAAGTTCTACCCCTGAAGCCACCTCTCATGGGACCACATGCATGAGAGTCAAAAAGGATGAATTCAGGTTGGATGGAGGAAAAAAGATCCACTCGGGGTAACCTAGGAAATGAGACAGGGAAAGGATCAAACCCCGGGGTGGGGGTGCTCCTAGACCACGTTCAGCAGTTTGCACATGTTTCCTGGGAGCAACGAGAGCCACTGAGATGTTTTAAGCAGGGGAGTGACATCCTCAAAATTCCCAATTAGAAAGCTCTCCTGGCAACTCTGTGAGAGACCGCAGGCTTGTTTTTGTATTTATGCGCAAGAAAAGGGATGACGAAGAAAAGGACGATTGCACCATGGAGAGCACTACGGCACCTGACCACATTTAGGTTAAGGAAACCTGTAAAAGTCTGCTCTCTTTATAAACTGGCCTGCCTTTTTGTCATCATTGGCATTAACAGCAACACCTAAAAAGCAAGTTTATTGATCCTAGTTAAACACGGCTGTGGAAAGGTCCCAATCCTAACCTCCCGACACTCTCTCTGCCTCCGTAGACCATCTGCTCCAGGCACTCCGGGATTCTGCATCCCAGCCTCCGAGGCTCTGCTCACATTCAGCCCGGGTCTTGTGGCCCCTCGCACCTGCCAGCACACACCAGCTCCAATTGCAAGACACAGTATTTGTGTCGTCTTTTCTGGAAGACATCTTCACCTCCCAATGGAGAAGTGGTCTCTCCCTGTCGTGTGCCCACAGCACTGCAGCAAGCCCTGTCTAGTGAACTCCATCGCTAATTCAACACATTCCCTCAACCTGGAACAGTCTGAAAGACAAACATCTGGAACAGCAGGAGCTCACACAAGGAGGACCGACTTCAGAATCAGAGTCCTGTGTTCCACTTTGGTCTATGTCCCCGGTCCCTGGGATCACCACGAGGAAACCAGCTCCCCTCCCCGACCTCAGATTCTCTATAAGTCATGTGACTGTAGTAGAGCTTCTTGTTTTAAAAAGATGATCGTATGAATTAAAAAACAGAGCCTGGACCTGAATATTTGCTGACAGCTGAAACTTCTCACGGTGGCATTCAAAACTCTTCTCAATTTTGCCTCAAACCACCATTCTATTCTCAAGTTTCAACATTCCTCCTTACTTCAATATCAGATTTCTGGCCCCCCAAAAAGGCATTTGGGCAATACGAGGTCTGTTTCTTTTGTAAAATAGTAAGATAAGTTATTATTCTTGTATGTTTCTTTCTCTAGACTGTGAGCACTTGGAGAAAAAAAATCTTGTCTTTTAAGCCTAATGGATCACAGATATTGAAGTAGGAAACACAAATATATAGAAATTTATAGAAATATTTATATATATTTTTTCACAATTATATAGAAATATGGTAGGAGAATAGTAATTTTTAGTTGAATTAATATTTTTCATAATTTTTGGAGAAAAAATTCTTTTTAAAATGTACATAAATCATATACATCTCATAGAATCCTTGAAACCAATTTTTGATAAAATAGAAATTGATTTTTGTTTCTATCTGAAACTAACAATTGTTATTTTTCCTTCTCATTGATTACTTTTTCCAGAAAGCATGATACGAGTACCAGCACACATTAAACCCTCTATCCAGGGACCTATAATTTTGAAGAGAGGTTGTTGCCTTGTTGCTGAGGTTGGGGAGCCTGAAAGAGTGTTGATTCATCTTGCATTCGGATCATCTAGTATTTCCTCAGATCTATGTTACTTTTCTAAATCGTATTTCCCTCTCTCTGACCTCTCCATTCAGTGGAAATAGATTGGAGGGAAATCCTGTAATGCAGAGCTGGCTCCGAGGGTGCCAGATGGGTCTATCCCTCCTCCGCTGGACCCTCAAGACCATGCCATTCCTCCCTGGGTTCTTCTAGATGACTAAGAAATAGGGCGCCTTGGCCAGCTCCTCCTTTATACGTCTGCATCTGCATTAATCATGTCAGAGAATGTTTCTAGGGTGGCCTTTTGCTACCATTCAAGATGCATCACTAACGACATTTCCTGAGCACTTATTTCTTCCTACACACAGTGCTGGGCTCTGGGAATAGATGGATAAAAAGGCAGAATTCCTGTTCTCAAACAGGGGAGTGAACATAGCAGGGGAATGAACTGTAATTGCTTCCATTCAACCATAATTTTCCTGAGGTCAAGAGCCCATTGTCTTGCCTACGCATTACCGTGGGCCAGCAAAGCGCTGCATGTAAGTTAGGCGGGCAACAACCAAAATAAAACTGACCTCTGATGACTGTGCAACATGTTCCAGAATTACTGAGGACAATTTCACATGTGCTATTTCACTTAAACCTTACAGCATCTATACGATCTGCAGTAATACTGTCTCCCATTTATCGATGACACAGCTGAAGCTCATGGAAGAAAAATAATTTCCCCAAATCTATGAAGTGATGGGGCTCTGATTCCAACCTTGATGGGTCTGATGACAAGGCCTACATCTGTTCTAGCTCTGCCTGCTGGATATCCACAGGGACTTGACTGCAAAGAAAACTGCAATTCTACAATGAAATGGAAAAGAAGTTTAATTGCAGCTCTACTTCTAAGTTACAAAGGAATGTGTGAGGATAGCTTCCATGTGCTTTTCTATTGTTTCTCTCGGGAGCTCCTCCAGGGCCCAGGGATGTGAGATAATCAGTGAGGGGTGTCGGCCTAGTTCTCCAGCCTCTTGCCCTGTCCTCCTAGCCCAGCACACACAGGGAGCTCCCCTTCCCCGTTTCCTTCCGATCACGTGGAATCGCTCCTGTGTCTCCTTCTCAGGCCGCAAGAGCCGTCCCATCGTTTCCCGGAACAATACAACCTCGCCTACAAGTCCTCCACGCAGCGCGACCCCCGGCTAACATGCACTGTGCTGGGAGGCAGTTGTGGGTGGGGGGACAGCTTGGGCCAGGGAATCAGGGTCTGGGTCTTAGCACACCTGACAGGGCTTCTGGACCATGGGCAAGGTGCTCCACCTCCTTAGCCTCAGTTGCTTCCTCACCTAGAGAAAGCGGATCCCCCTAGTTGGGGACAGATCTGATGATCTCTAACGACCCCTTCTAGCTCCAAACTCTGGAGGTACAACTTCCTGGCCATCTGCAGCCTCTCCCCACTCTCACCAGAGGGTTCTTCCCCAGTGGTCCCTCTCAGCTCACCAACAGGGCCTGGCTTCTGGCTGGGGCTGGAGGCAACACCCACTTTCCCCCACCTAGGGCCTCCCTAGGGAGGAGCAAGCCTGATCTCCCAGCTGCCCAGGCCTACACCTTGAGTGCCAGCTCCTTCAAGCCTAGCATAATGTCATCATTCCTTGGCCGTAATTCAGCCATGGTTAAGTGTTTCTCTTAGAGGAACAGGCCAAACGACAGGTGTAGAAGAAAGGAAAATTTCAGCACTTCAAGGCCCACTACAGCCCATGGCCTAGGGCCTCCCACAGCCACCCAGGGAGCTCCTTCACTCACTCAGTTGAGCCATAGGACACACGTGGTGCTCAAAACCCAGGCAGGCCACAGCGACGGTCGCCTGTCACCCTCCCCTGCACTCGTGCAGAACGAGACAGGGATGGACCCCCATTTCTGATTCCTCCATCTCCTCTCTCCCCTTGTCCTCTGCCTCTGTTCCTTCCTCTCTCCTTCCTTCAGCCCCTCCTCCCTCCTCCTTTCCCCTCCATTCCCCTGCACTGTTTCTGCCTCTCTTCCTCCAGTCCGCAGCCCATGGCTCAGGAAACCAGCCCTATTACAACTCTCTGCATCCCAGGCCCATCAGCAGCGCAAGGTCTTCCTCAGACTGGGCGGCCCAGCGCATGGCCTCTGCGCGTCCTTTCCTCCCAGAGCTCTCCCTGTCTGGACCAGATGCTTCCTCACCCGGGTCTTCCGGTCAGCATCTCCCTCTGTGTTTATAGAAAGACAGAGTGGCAGAGACACAGGATTGGAGATTATTTAGTTGGAGGAGGAGCTTGCAGCCAGAGGGAAATAAACTCAGGGACTCCATTTTACTAAACAAAATGGGTTCAATATGCATTTGCAGAATGAATTTGAGAAAACTAAAAAGTAGTTGTTAGAGCTGTTCTGGGCCATGGTGATGACAAGTCAGCCAGTTGTGCTCGACTCCTCTGCCCCTTTCTTACCTTTCAAATATCTGTAGAAATGCAGCAATGCAAAATTTGCCATTTCAGAAAAATTACCCTGAACAGTGGGAATTGGCTAGATTGGGGGAAAAATCAAGATGAATTAGGGGGAATGTTGATTAAAAATAAAACAAGCAAAGGTACAAACAAGAACACATATCTGTAGGAAGAAGGATGTTGTCTCCTACAACCTCTGTCTCCTTGACTCAGGCCAGCATCGATGGCCAGAGCAAGTGGTGCTGGGGCAAAGCATCTTTCTGAAGCAGCCAGAGCCATGTCGCTTGGTTACCCCGTCACCTCCATTTCAGAAAGCACTGTGACCAGACACGTATGAGAGCCCAGGGCAGAGGGCACTGGCATGTCCTTGTATCATGTGACTCTACCATCACTGAGGGCCTGCTGTTCCCACAGGAGGTCAACAGAAGGGGAAAGAGAGCAGGTGGTGGACTCCTGCTTCTTAAATCTACTGGTCTGAAAGAGGCATACGTCAGCCCCACTCAGAGGCCACGTGAGACCTAATCAGTCATCAGGGTCCCACACAGTTGCAAGGGTTGCTGGGAGAAAGAGTTGTTGGCCTCCCACATCCCATGTACAATGGTTGAAGTGGATCAAATAAAATAATGCTCAGGAATATACTTTGTAAAGCAGAAATCAGATTTAAAATGTTCAGCATTCTATTGTGAAAAATAAGGGTATCAGGTGTCTGAAATGCTGGGTGGCTTTTATTCTTACGACAATTTTCCATGTTTAAATCATGCTTCACTTTATAAAGCATCTTCTTATATATCTTGTTTTCTCCTCATTGATTGAGTGTGTTGGGGGAAATTGCTCCGTAAATTCCCAAATATGGGCATTTCTTAAACCCACAGAAGGGATCCAGGTACCTGATCACAGCACTGAGATCACAGACAGGCTGAGTGGCAGTAAATCTTTGACAATGAAATATGAAGAAAAGGAGGAGATGAAAGAATAAAAAGGGGAGAAAATATATAATTACAAAGCCTCGAAATCCATGGAGACCAGAAAAATGTGCTGTTGAGGGGTTTCTGTGAATTGGCATTACTATCGAAACCACACGTTATCTGTTAGGATTTTAAACACTGAAGGCCTGACAAGATGTCATTTTTATTCTTCTTTATAAATAGGGAAAGGTTTTTTAGGGTCTCTTTAAGTGGCAAAAATAGCAGGAGGGACCTCGGAGAAAATCCGCTGTAAATGGACGGGCCTGTTAATGAAGGGACAGCGGCTCCCCGCCAGCCCATCTCCACGGCAACCCGCGGATGGACAAGCACCGCCTCTCTGTGCCCCATTACCAAGTGCCTCTCCTGCCCAGAAGAAGAGAGAGCAGGGATGGTCGGGATCTCTTTGCCTGAGCATTGCCAGCAGTGTTCACAAACGCTAGAAGTGAACGGGAATAATCCGTGAAATGTCTCCCCGCGCAGCACCAGAGACAGCATCCACGCGGCACCAAAGACATGTTGATTCGGGGGGGAAAAAAATCTCATGCAGAGCTGTACATTTTCTAAAGCTCTGATAGGAAAACTGCTTTGGCTTTTCCGATAGAAAGAGAAGTTTCCTTTCATCATTTATGAATCCTGTAATGACAGAATTTTTATATTTGCAAGGGACTTTGTAAATCATTGTGTCCAAATGATTGGGCATCAAAGTAGAAGGAGGTAAGGGGTCTTACCTTAGGTCGCCCTGTGAGCTGCTCTGAAAACCCAGACGTCAAGACTATGGGCCCATGCCCTTCTGAGACTGGCGTGTAGAGAAAAGATATTAAGAGGAGAAACAAGCAGACTAAGAAGCCAACGCTAGACCAAGGGGCGTGGAGTTTAAGCAGCAGAATCTGTGGGGTGCTCGGAGAATACAGGTGCGTGACTGAGGCACCAGGACTTAAGATGCTTCCAGAAAGCAGAGGGCCTGGAGACAGGATGACCGATTAAAAGGCAGTAACAATTATCAAGGAAAAAACTCCAAGGATGTAAATTAGAGCAGTGTCTTTAGGAATGGAAAAGAGTGAGAAACACTACAGACGTATAACGGACCAGGCAAATTTACCATCTTTTTCTTGCCTATTGAGAATTGTACTTTTTTTAAGTTTAAGGCTGATCCTCAAAAGCCTGATTGCAGAAGTAATGTGATATGACTGATGATTTTGCATAATGAACGCCCTGGTATCAATCAGGAGAAAGCCAGCTTTGGAGAAAAAGTCTTTGAGTCCTCAAATACCTGAGGTTCTGACTTCTGATTCCAACCCCCACCCCATGCCTTCTGCAGAAAGATCTCAAAGAAGCCAGGAGATTCCATGGATTCCATATTTGTACGAAGCGTAGCTGATTCATTATAAAGTGTCACCTGGCACAGTTTTGCAAAATTTCAACCCCAATATTTTTTGTGCCTTTCTTATTGAACATCTCTTAATGCAGATTTTTTCCCTGAAGTTGCAACCTGTCAAAATGCAAACATAATTGTCTTCCTGCGTCCTAATTATGCTGGAAGATAATTAAAGGCTTGACAGTCAAAGAATTTTCAAAGTTCTTAAAAAAGAAAAAAAAGAAGAGATGCAAGGAAAACATGGGTTAAATGTATGTATTTCCTGTTAGCTTCTGTCTGTTGAGTTTGCTGTAACGATTTAGGAAATTTCGATGATGGAGAAGTATCAGGTGAGCTGCCCGTCACTGCTGGACCATTTGCTTTAACCTCATAACCCCACAGAGCAGAAGGAGGGAGGGATCAGCCAGGCTGCCATAAATGTGGTGCAAGAATTATGAAATCTGAACTATTTCTAATCATATTAAGGTTTCCAATCCCAGGAGGAGTTCCCCCCGTACTCTGTGAAAAGCTAAATATTTCTTCAAGGAGCTGCAGTCAAAGATATAGGAAACATTTGAGACCCAAGTATTTTCAGAATTTTCTCTTGTCTCTAAACTGTATTGCCTCTCTTTAAGTCTGACATCACTATGTGCTTTCTTTCCTAAACCACCAGATCTGCCACCTTTCTTTACCAATACTTCTTTACTAAAACTTGCTGGTGTGTGTTTAAATCTGCTCTGCTCCATGGTTAGGCTCTATGTGTTGCCGCTATTGTTGTTTTAACCCTCAAAACAATGAACTACCCAACATTTTTCTTCCATGTTTCAGAAAAAGCAAATGACTTGCTATTAAAAAAATGAAATAGGGGCCAGCCCAGTGGCGCAAGCAGTTAAGTGTTCGCGCTCGGGTGCTGCGGCCCGAGGTTGGCCAGTTCGGATCCCGGGCGCACGCTGATGCACCGTTTGTTAGGCCATGCTGTGGCGGCGTCCCATATAAGGTGGAGGAGGATAGGCACGGGCCCAGGGCCGGTCTTCCTCAGCAAAATGAGGAGGGTTGGCAGATGTTAGCTCAGGGCAGATTCTCCTCACAAAAAAAAAAAAAAAAAAGAAAGAAAAAAATATCAGCTTATGTGGAGGCAAGGATGAGAAATGGTCAGGCTGTGGATTTTTTTCCTCTCTTTTTTTACGGTCATTTTTTGGTTATCTTTTCTTGATATTTGGCATCCAATACACATGAGATATTGTGAATTAAAACCTAAAATAATATTTTTTAATAAAAAAGAGGAAAAGAGACAGGAGGAGAATTTTGCCTTTTATCAAAACGCCCAGTGGAAAATGTGCTTCTTTTTAAACACAATCTGTGTTAGGCATTTGGCCTCCCTGAGTGAGGTTCTGCCTCGTTTAACCACGTAGAGAGTCAGCTCTGAATAAATAACAAGAGAATGTGTTTTCCGATCACTTGAGGAGGGAGATTGACATTTAAAATGGCTGCTCTGATGTTGATGTTGTTAAACTCCCTTCCTTTATAAGTGACCTGTTTGAATGCAATGGCTGTCAGTCTGTTTCATCTTCCCCTGCCAGCATTTATCTTGTCAGAGCGCATAGAAGCTGGCAGAATTGACATGGTGAGGGACAGGTAATTGAGCACCGAGAGACAGAGCTCTCTGGAGGAACCACGGCGTGTCTGCGCCGTGACCAGCCTGGTCTCCAGAGTGGCCTGGGAATGCCAATGGCCAGAATCTCTGATGAATGCCCACCACTCCCACTGTCTCATCCACAGGCCTCCATAAATTAGTCAAAGCCTGTGAAAATTCAGAAATCGTGGCATCCAACTTTGTTATGATTACAATTTAGCTCCTCTATGAACAGTAAACTTATCCTTTGAGTTTTCCAAGGCAGTGATAATTTTGTGATATTCTTTTTAATAAATGTAATGCTTAATGTAATTTAATTTTTCACTTCATTTGTGCCTTTCTTTCTGAGTGCTTGTTATGTTTCTCATTACAAAATACTCAGTACAATAAATTTGGAAAATAAAGAAAAGCAGGAAAAAGAACATCACTCCAAGTTCCACACTCTAGAAACAATAACTATTGACATTTTTGTGGCCTACCATTCAGAGTTTTATTCATAGATTTCTTGATATCTAATATGGATATCATCATACTATAATTTTGCCTCCTGTTCTTTTATTTTTTATTAAAAGTTCTTCCATATTATTATTACAAACTCGTTATAACCATTATTTTAATGACTGCATAATTATGGCCCATAATTTACTTAGGTCTTACCCTCCTGTTGGACATTTAGACTGTTTCGGATTTTTCATTGTTACACATAATGTTGCAATAAATACTTGTTCATAAAGCATATTCAATACTTTGGATTATTTCTTAGAATGGATTCCCAGCAGTAAAATTATTAGGTCAAAGTGTTTAAAATTTTTAATAAATCTTGATACATACAGCCAAATTGCCATACACAAGGATTTAATGATGCAGATTGTATATGTTGATAGAATGTCTACATTTAAAAATTTATAATTTGGAATATATATGTATAGTGTTAAATATGTATTCTGATTATTGCTTTGGAAAATATTGTCACTATATCCATTTCATTGATTGAAACTACATTATGGCTTTTCTAAAGAAAAAAAATTATTAATTAAGGCAGAAATATTTTTATGAGGAGAATATGTACCCAGGTTTTATTGGTTTTCTTGGAGGCATAACTGGGCACCTGACCTAATTATTTCTAGTGGATCCTACTAAAACAAACATTTCACTCCCTGAAAATCATCCATTTATTGATTCATCTATTCATTTGTTCGATGAACATTCATGGCATCCGGGTTCTCAGACACCACGCTGGATGCTGAGAAGTGAGCAACGGACCCACTCCTTGGTCCACTAGCGTTATCGACACAGGGACAGCAAAGCCCTCATGAGCTCCATGCCCGCCGCTCAGTAGATCTGTGTGGAATGAAGTAATTACTGACTCTGGATATTCACGGTGCAAGAGTGATAACTTCCTCAAGACACGTCCTGCCGTGCTCTCGCCGTACAGGGATGGAACACTCAATTCTGGATGCAGGATCACAGACAGAGTGAAACGGAAAGCTGTGGAAGTTTAAAGGTTTGTTTTCTGGGTTTTTTTTCATTATTTGTTTTAGATAAAGGATAAAAGGGCAAGGGTGCTCTTCCTTGCCTAGATTTCCACTTCCTGACACTGATAGATGCTGATTCTAGAAATTTGAGAAAGATCTGCATTACTCAAGCCCCTCATCATAGTTGCTCCATCATTCTTCTATGAGTAGTCAAAAATCCCTATATTAATTGTTCCTTTGGGTTATAGATAAAATAAAAATATATATTTTGAACAGAGACTCTCATTCTGTCCTAAAACCAATATGAACGACAATTCAGTAGCAATGACAGAAAAGAGCACTCCTCAGTCCCCTATAAATTTCAGCATTTTTAGTTTTCTTCCTGAGATATAAGCTTGCCACCACCATGGTGGTACATGGAAACAACTCTTCCCCATAATGTTCATGCCCTATTCCCAAGTTGGCTTCAAGGTCCAAAGCCCTTCAGGTGGAAGAGGAATTTATTATTGGAATCTTGTGACAAGACTAGCCAGATACTCACTGTTGTGGGTTGACATTTGTCCTCAAAACAGGTATGTTGAGTTCCTAACCCCCATCCCTTTGAGTGTAACCGTGTTTGGAAATAGGGTCTTGGCAGACATAATCAAATCAAGTCATTAGAAGAGATCTTATCCAAGTTGACTGGTGTCCTTATAAGAAGAGAAGAGACACAGACGGGGAGAAGACAGCCGTGTGATGATGGTGGCAGAGATTGGAATGATGTATCTGTAAGTCAAAGGAAGTCAAGGAAGAAGCTAAGAGAAAAACATGCAACAGATTCTCTCCTAGAGCCTCTGGAGGGAGCACACCCTACAACACTTTGGTTTTAGATGTCCAGCCTCCAGAACTGTGAAAGAATAAATTTCTGTTGTTTTAAGTCACCTAGTTTGTGGTGCTTTGTGATGGCAGCCCTAAGAAATTAGTATACTCACCAATCCAATTTCCTCTTCTTGGGCACTTAGGAGAAAGAGGACTATTCCCCAGCCCCTCTTGCAACAGGGTAGGGATTTTGCCTGGATTCTGGCCAAAGGGGTGTATGCCCCATCCATGCCTAGCAATAAAACATGCTGCACTACTTTGCAAACTTTCTCTGTGAAGACAGCAGTGCCATGAGGCATAGGGCCTACCGCTCTTGAGATATCTGCTTGAAACATGGCTAAGAAAACCCATGTGACTTGCACTGAACCATGACATGAGCCAGCAATAAACTTCTGTTGAGTTAAAGCATTGTGATTTCCAGAATTTTTCGGTTTTTTTTTTTTTTTTTTTTTTGCAACATTGTTTAGCTGCTGGAACTTGATATACTGGAATGCAGGCTATTATAACAAAAAAGTAATATATGTGCCATTGGATAAGTATTCAAGTAGCAGAAAGTTGATATGAGAGACTAGAATGATGGAGAGGAGATATGTGATGGCAAATAACTTGATAAACAATCACTGGTGGTGACTTGGGAGGCCATCCATGAGTGACTCAGCCCGAAGCTCCAAGAGAGATGGTTGGAGATAACAGAGCATTCGAGTGTGCTGGCTCTTATTGGCTGTGTTTACAAGATATTACAAGAAAGAGGTGATCTTAGGAAAGAATTAGTCAAGACGGATAGATAGATGTTATATCAGATATAGCAAACTGTTAATGGTAGAATCTAGGTGTTGAGTATATGAGTGTTCACTGCAAAATTCTTTCAACTTTGCTGCATGTTAGAAAAGTTTCTTAACAAAAATATTACTAAAAACAGAAAGAAGAAATTAGGCAATTTGTAAAAGAGATGAAAGGGACTAGGGAGGATCCAGAAATTCAAAGGATTGTAGGACGGAAAAGTTAACTGCTTCTATGCCCTAAAACATGAGAGATGGAATTTAAAAGGCTTTGAGCAATAAAATCCCAGGTAAACTTCTAAGCTGAAACAGTGACTCGGTGAAAATTCAGATTAAAAATTTATCTTAACCTATTATTGCAATTAGCCTCAGAGTGGAGATATTAAGTTAGAAGAGAAAGACACCAGTGTAAAGACAGAGAAATGAAGCAGATTTGGGATCCATATTTTGGGGAAAAAATAGATGTGGTTCTTGACAAATGAACTGACTAGTAGCAAATAAATCAGAAAAAAGCCAACTAAAGTTTTGAGATCACTTATTGCCAAAAAAACTATAAGTCCATTTTAAAAAATTCTTTTACTGTGAAAGACTTAAAAAAATTCTTGGGCCCTCAATCCTTCACTAGTCAAAGGCAAGGTTTGTAAACTGTAGAGCCCCCAAGATTGCACCCTCCTGAGCACCTACTTCAGGTGTGGCTGTGGAGAGTCACACAGAGAAAGGGATTCCCAGAAGGCGGAGCCACAGAGAACAGTGGAGAAGGGAGTTCCTCCCGGAGAGTACAAGCAGGTCCCATCAAAGACACCTCTGCCCCGCAATGTAGGCAGTCTCCACAGTGTCTTTTCAGTGGGATTTCAGAGCTGTCATGACCCAGGAATGGCTGTGTATCCCTCATCCGCGCCCCGCCCCATTCTTCAGGTTAACCTGTCTCGATTCTGTCCTTGTGTATGGAGTATGTTGGGACAGGGGACAGACAATTTGTATTCTTAGTTTATCTTTTACCAAGACAAGAAGAGCCCATCTGGGCCTGATGGAAAGGGCTGAGCATGTCCAGTGACTGGGTAGAAAGTTGGGGCGTCTCCTTGGGGGAGGGGCTTAGTGTGTTTTATGAATCTGGGCAAGAGTGAAATGGTGGCCAGAGGAAAGATTGTGGCGGAGACTGGATTGGTACTCTCCATTCCCAGGTCCTCCCCAGGTACAAAGAACCATGACGTTTCCAGGCCTCCTTTATGATGAGGGTGGAGCCATGTGACTGGGTTCCAGCCAATGGAATGTGGGCAAAAATAATCTACATCGTTTGTAGGCCTGAACAGAAAGCATCTTGCACAACCTTCCGTGCCCTTTCTTTCTCGTTCTGGTGAACATGGAGGGCACATGTTGAAGGAATCTGTGTCACAAGATGGAAGGACTCTGGATGTCTGAGTCACTGCTTGGAGGAGAGAGGCCCAGAATATCCACCAATCCTGCATCAGACTGTTCTGTGGGCAAGCTTGAAACTTTTTCTGCATGAAGGCGCTTATATTTCAGAGTTTACTCATTGCCACACCATTGCCTATCCTGAATAACACAAGCTAAGTCACCCTTCCTTGAAACTTGCCTGTGTTAGCTGCTCTCTGCAGCCCCTTCATTCTTCACACACGTTCATACACATCAGAATCAATCACAGACACAGCTCTTGCTGTATCCCTTGGTCACAAGCAAGTCAGTTCTGGTCTGACTTCATCCCCTGAGCGAACACTCAGCTCCAGGCCAGCACAACTCCAGCCATCCAGACACTGCCACACATTAACTCTCTGGGGTCAGGATCAGTACCACCTCTTTGTGACATAGAACTTAAGACTCAGGGCATTTTATTACTCTTATTTCTTACTTTGTGTACGATTCACAGATCCGAATGGTAGATCCAGGATTAAATTTCAGGCATGCCTCGCTGCAAAGTCACTGCTTCCTTTCTATGCTTATCAAGAGGCCTCTGCCTCCATGGCTCATCTTTTACTGACAAAGCCCTTCTGACCCCCATGTAAGCCTCAGCTCCCTCACCCTCAGCATACGTCGCAGTGATTTAAGATTACTTATGACCTGTCATACAATTGAACAAAACATATACACTATTTGAAGTACTTCAAATAAATGCCAATTATTATATGCATGTTAACTATTTTTAACATTGCTCTTTGGCTATGAGCCAATTCCCTGAAAAGTAAAATATGAGAAATTTTAAAAAATGAGTTATAATCCCTAGAAAACAATCTTTCACAGCTGTGAAAGGACAGGAAAGGTGTAAGCAGGAAGCTGGAAGCAGCCAGCTGCAATGCCATATTTGATGACTTAAGTCCATAACGTTCCCCATCAAGGTTTGACCCTCACAGAATTTTACTGGAAAATAGAGAAGTGAGTCACGGAGTGGATTTTTCAATACAGAAAAGAAAAATAATATATTTGAAATCATAAAAGATATTTTTTAGCTACCTGGTCATTTTAGGCTAAATGTTCGACATACCTGCCAATACAGTTTTTGATCCTAATTTTGTTGTCATCTTTCTATATCGTTTTACACAAAACTTGGGGTCAATGTTTTCTCTTTTGAAAGTTACAATTTGGAGTAGGCATTGGGAGTTGCCTCCTCTCCCAAGTCAAATATTTTATGTGTAACTCTGTCTTAGTCGGCTCAGGCGGCCGTAACAAAATACTGCTGACTGGGTGTCTTAAGCAACAGATATTTATTTCTCACGGTTCTAGAGGCTGCAGTCCAAGACCAACGTGCCAGCAGATTTGGTTCCTCTGAGAATCTCTTTCTGTTTGCAGATGACTGGCTTTTGCTGTGTCCTCACATGACAGAGAGAAAGAGAGAGAAAACTCTGGTGTCTCTTCCTCTTCTCATACAGACACTAATCCCATCCTGGGGGCCCCACCCTCATAACTTCATCTAAACCTAATTAACTCACTGAGGCCCTACCTCCAAATACCATTACGTTGAGGGTTAAGATTTCAATATATGAATTTAGGGAGGACACAAACATTCAGTCCATAACAATGTCTAATTTGACCATAGCTCTCCTCTAAATAAACAATTCCATAGACATATTTTCTACAGTCATCCCGTCACACAAACCAAGGGGCATACTGAACTCTCCGTGAATTGTTCTGCCAACCATCTTATTCTATGTGGAAAATCAATGTCTCATCTATACCTTTAATACCCTTCATCTGCACATAGATCCCTTTGAAGTTCAGGTAGAAGAAATAAGCATGATGTGGGGCTACTTTTCCTTGCTATCCTGGTAGAGACTATATTCCTTGCAGCATGAACTTTTATTATTGATCTTTAAAAAGACTAACCAAAAATCTATTTGAGATTATTTACATTGAAAGTCTTTTACAAACTCTGCCTATGTTATTTGATTGAATAGGTTCCTGTGGCTTGAAATTCCATAAACTGGCTTTGCATTATGTGTCAGAGTGTCAAACTTTAACAGTTTGGGATTTACTGTTTATTAATATCATGAAGCATCAACAGGCAAGAAGTGGAGATGTGATTCCTTGTCTCTCTCATCTCAGATTCAGTCTAACTCTCTCACGGACAGTGACCCTCCTAATCAAATGTAGCTCAGGGGTGCCAACCTGTAGGTCACCTGGGAAGTGAGGCGGGCTCATACAGATCTAAGGTTAGGTCTTTAAGAAGTCAGAAAGAGACCTTTGTCTTTACGCACTCCCATCTCTGAGTCCATTTCCTTTCTTTCTTCAAACAGCACCTACCTACTGATTATCCTTAAGATATTAAAATGCTTAGTGTCTAAGAAAGGCATGATGAAGGAGAGGAGTTACCTGCTCTCCCTCATGGTCCAATTGCTTTCCAATTCCAGAGTCCTTGAGTGACCAACTCTGGGCATTCACTATCTTCTTCCCAGGGAGATGATTTGGAGGCCCAATTAGATGGATTGTTTGAAGATAATGGAAGAGAAATAGAAAAAACACATTTGAAAATCTCAAATTTGATTTGATTTTTATCCAAATCCTTGATTTGGATAAAAATGACAGCAACAAAAAGCAAGTTCCAGAGGCTATTTTGGGTTCAACATATCCTGGACTGTGATTTCTACCATCTACATCCCTAGACAAAGGTCTGGATGGTCATTACCGAGGTCAAAGAGGGTGACTCTGAGGCCCCGAATAGTCCCCAATAACTCACAGATTTTCTGGTTGAGATATCAGTGTTAGCCCCAGATCCACCCATTTTGCCTCCTCTCTACACCCTAGCCCATTTCCATAGGATCTGCCAAATCCCCCTCTTGACTACCAGGGCTCCACTGAGTGTGAGTTTTAACAGTGCACTAAATTGTGCATTCTAAGGCAAGAAAGTGAGCACATGAATTTGAAAAGTATTTTCTATATCAAAGGGCTAAGACTAAAAGTACATAATGGAAATGATGGTCAAATTTACCAGAAATTCAGTTATTCATGACCCATCCTAACCTGACTATTCTGGGCAATAGAGCCTTGGCTGTCCCTTCCAGATAGAAACATACCATGCATATTTCCTTTCCAAACACTCCGCCCCAGCCTTCGGGACAAGCAGAGGGTTATGTTTGTTGGAACATTTGATCCTCTCCTGGTTGCACTTTGGATTTTAATTCTACCATTTGGGCTTGGGGGAGTTGAAACTTCTCTTATTTGTTTAAAAATTTTTCCAGCTTTATTGAAGTGTAATTGACAAATGAAATTGTAATGTATTTAAAGTATACAACGTGATGATATACATCTACATTGTGAAATGATTACCACTATCAAGTTAATGAACACATCCACCACCTCACTTAGTTACCTTTTGTTTTTGGGTGAGAATGCTTAAGATCTACTCTTTTAGCAAATTTCAAGTCCACAATATAGCATTATTAACTATAATCACCAAGCTGTATGTTAGATCCTCAGAACTTACTCATTTTATAACTGAAAATTTGTACCCTTTGACCAACATCTCCCCCATTTCTCCTGGCCCCTGGTAGCAGCCACTCTACTCTCTTTTCTAGGAGTTTGACATTTTTTTCGATTCCGCATATAAGTGATACCATGCAGTATTTGTCTTTCTCTGTTTGGATGATTTCACATAGTACAATGCTCTCCAGGTTTATTAATGTTATTGTAAATGGCAGGATTTCCTTCTTTTTTACAATACTACAGTGTGTGTGTGTGTGTGTGTGTATATATATATATATAATATCACCTTCTCTTTATCCATTCATCTATCAATGGATATTTAGGTTGTTTCCATATTTTGGCTATTGTGAATATTGCTGCAATGAACATGGGAGTGCAGATATCTCCTTGAGATAGTGATGTCATTTCCTTTGGATATATGCCCAGAAATGGGATTGCTGGATCAAATAGACATTCTATTTTTAATTTTTTGAGGCAGCATCATGCTGTTTTCCATAGTGGCCACACCGAGTTACATCCCCCCACAGTGCACACGGGCTCCGCTTCCTCTGCGTCCTCACCAACACTTGTTTCTCCCTTGTTGTTTTGATGAAAACCATTCTAACAGGCGTGAGGTGATCTCTCACTGTGGTTTTGCTTTGCGTTCCCTGATGGTTAGTGATGTTGAGCATCTTTTCGTGTACCTGTTGGCCACCTGTATGTCTTCTTTGGAAAGATGGCAGTACAGATTCTTTGCCCATTTTTCATCAGGTTATTTATTTTATTGCTATTGAGTTGTGACAGCTCCCTACATATTTTGGATATCAACTCCTTATCAGATATATGGTTTGCAAATATTTTCTCTCATTCCATAGGTTTCCTTTTCATTTTGTTGATTGTTTCCTTTGCTGTGCAGAAGCTTTTTAGTTTGATGTAGTCCCACTTGTTTATTTTTGCTTTTGTAGCCTGTGCTTTTGGTGTTATATCCAAAAAATTATTGCAAAGACCAACATCAAGGAGCTTTCTCCCTATGTTTTCTTTTTTCGTTATTTTCTGTTTTTTTGGTGAGGAAGATTGGCCCTGAGCTAACATATGTTGCCAATCTTCCTGTTTTTTGCTTGAGGAAGATTGTCTTTGTGCTAACATCTGTGCCATCCTCCTCTACTTTGTATGCCGGATGCCACCACAGCATGGCTTGACAAGTGGCGTATAGATCTGCCCCTAGGAGGCGAACCCACGAACCCCGGGCTGCGAAAGCAGAGCATGCAAACTTAACCACTACACCACCAGGCCAGCCCCTCCCTGTGTTTTCTTATAGTAGTTTTATGTTTTCAGGTGTTACATTTTGTCTTTAATCCATTTTGAGTTGCTATAAGATAGTATAAGATAAGGGTCCAATTTCACCTTTTGCATGTATATGTCCAGTTTCTCTAACACCATTTACTGAAGAAACTGTCCTTTCCCTATTGTATATTCTTGTCACCTTGTCAAAAATTAGTTGACAGTATATGTGTCAATTTTTTTCTCGGCTCTCTATTCTGTTCCATTGCATGGACTACTCTCACAGAATTCTCTGCTGTAAGAGAAATTACTGAGCAACTACTGTAGGGCAGGTCATACTGAGTGCCATAGACAAAAAGGAACCATCCACAGTCCCCCAGGTCATAAATAATCGCAGTAAGGGGACTCTGCACAGATTGCTCTTGGGCAGTGTGTTGAGGGCTGTACAGAGGTGCAGTATCTGAATTAAAAAAACAAAGCACTGTGGCTGTAAATTGAGGAGGGTTGTTGGGTAATTTGTAGAAATAGTAACAGTTATAATAATTAAAATTCTTATTTGAAAAATGCCCATTGGTAATCCTTTTACAAAGATTTACTTTATTTATTCACAAAAAACTACAAAGTCTGTTTATATCAGACAAGTAGACCAAGCCTCAAAGAGAATGACTTACCCAACATCACACAGTAACAAACCCAGAATCTGAATCTAGATTTGTTTAGTTTCACAATCAATCCTTGTCCTACTGAACATTCTGTATTTCTCAAAGCTGCATTCTATAGTAAATTAATTTATTTCTTTAGTCAACAAATATGAAACATCTAAAACATACCAGGCCCTGAAACTTATCTCAAAAGGAAAAATATACTCCAGAAGAAAAGTATATAGGAGGTTCCTCTACTTAAAGAGGATACAGAAGAAGCACAGAAGTTGTTGGAACCACTCTGAGGAGTCATTTGATGATATTTAATAAAGTTGAAAATGAGCATTCCCTGTGGCCCAGAAATTTTACATCCAGGTAAACTTTAAAACATTTGTATGAACCAGGAGGTATATAAAAGAAAGTTCACTGAATCATCATTTGTAACAGAAGAAAATTAAAAATTACCTGAAGTTCCATCAATAGAGGAATAGATACATAGTTTTTTGTTATATTTACATGATAGAACAGTCAAAATAAAAGAACTAGTTGTGTATTTATCAACATAGAAGAATCTCAAAAAAGTCAAGTGAAATGAAAATCAAGTTGCAGAATATATTCCTTATGGTACCATTAATGTAAATTTTAAAGTACATAATATTACATATTATTATGGGCATATACGTGTAGAAAAATTTTTGAAAAGGATTGACTATCTACATTACTAATCCAAGATAACTGATGAATCTTGGAAGATAGGGAAGGAAGGAGGAGGAGGAGACTAAGAGAAACAACCGCCTCAACCTTAATTTGTGAGAACCTAAATAATTAGTAAGTGAGCACCCGGGCTTTGTTGATACGGTGCAGGTGGAGCACGTTCACTTGTCCCCACGCATTCCAGAAGCTTTGTTAAAGTGACAGCAAAGGGAATAAAAGGATAGAAGACTTGATCTGTCAAAGACAAGGAGAATTGGAGAAAAGACAATGGCAACACATTTTGGGGAGACAAGGAAGCTGGAAAACTGACGGACAAGAGGTAATGGATAGAGAAGACTCGAGACAGCAGAGATGGAATCAAGAAGTAGGATGATCCACATGACAAATCCCCAAGCAAATCTCAGGACTTGGGCCTGCAGTAGCCCCTGGACATGGGAGTGCTGTTAGGACTAAAACAAGACAGAGTGAAAGGTGACCAGAGGTGGTTCCATGTACTGGTCTTCTCCCAGCAGTCCTGGCCTTCTCCAATCAGAAGAAAGCAAAGGTTAAAGCATGCAAACTCTAGACACAGGTATGTAAGGGACAGGTAAGGGCAGGGTCAGTATTGAAAAGAGGATGATCAAGTGAAAATCAAAATACTAACTAATGAGATCTAATCCCTGTCTCCTTCTGCTGCAAAACTCCTGGCAAGCAGCAGTATATCCTCAGTCAGGGTATAATATTCCTCATGGAGAAACTGACCCACCTTAAGAAAAAAATACAGAGACCTTATTGTTAATGGCCTCTTAGCGAAATGGCCCCACCAGAGCAAAGCACAGTCTGAAGTTCATCACCCAACAATCTCAGCTATGCAAACAGAGCTTCCAGGCATCATCTTAGTGCCTTGTGCTTAAACATAAATTTTCAGCTAACGTTTCACCTAACATTTGAAGATAACAAGTCCTTTGCAAAGCAATCATAAATTGCAAGGATGCTGGGATCTCTTAAAAATAACAGAGGAAGTTAGAAGACAGTTGATTGATGCCTATAAAATGTGGAGGAAATAATTTCCAGCATAGAATTCTATACTAACCAAACTATCAGATCCAGTGTGAATCTTAAATTTACTCCCATGGCCCATTTCTTAGGGAGTTATCAGAGGACATGCTTTTGCAAACTAAGAAAGTGAATCAATGAAGAGGACAACACAGGATCAAATAGGCGACCTGGGAGAGTAGAGGGGCAAAGGACACCGTGCAGCACGACGCTCATGGAGACCAGCTGAGCAGCCAGCCTGGGGCGTGATCGTGTCAAGGTCGCATCAGGAGAGCGAGGGCACCCTCTAAAAGAGAAAATGATAGAACACCTGATGTGGTGGAATGGATTCAGAGATTTATATCCTGGAAAAGAGATTGGAGGTACATAAACAACCGAGAAAAGAAAGAAAAAAGGAAAATTGTTAATTCAGGGGGGAGAATCATAAAAATGTGATCAATACAATACATAACTCAGCTATAAATAATAGAGACATAGTAATGTAAATACTAAATACTGATTTAAGTAAAAATTGACATTTACCATTGTAAGCGCACTGGGGGGTGAGAGGAAAGGGGATTCCGTGAGTGAGAATGTGGGGAGGAAGGTGCGAGAGCTTTCCTTTCCTGTGCCACAGCAGCAGAACACTAGGCCAGCCTTAAAATAGAGCAAAAAGTCAACGGATGCACATTATTTTAGAAATATTGAATATAACCACTGAAATAAAACAATTCAAAATGTGCAAGTCTTGGAGAAATTGAAATCAGAGGTTGGGTGGGCCTGACCACAGTATTTGATTTCTTTTAAGTATACGTGCATAATCGTGAGAAAATAAAAATTAACCACTCTATCTTAATAATTAGTTAATTAATTTTCTAAATTAATTCATTAATTATTTTAAATTAATTTTAATTAATTATTTTTAATTAATTACAAATAAATAAAATGAAAGGGTTAGAGTAAGAAATAGAGTGGAAAAGAATACGGTAACATATCTATAGGTTTTAGTTCTGATCCTAAGTATGTAGTAAAGGGACTAGCTAAGAGGATGTAGGCAGAAAAAGAGATGAAAATTTTAATTTACACCCACTCCTGCTTCAAATATCCTGTTTGATGTTTTCCTGAAATGAGCTTCGTATTACATGCCGTAATCTCCATCTGGTCTAACTGCTCCGTAATCTACCGTCAGAGACAGAGCTCCTCACAATCCCGTAGAAGGACAGGAAGCTGCCTCTTCAGTATAAAGTTGAACAGGAGGTTCTCGAAGGCTAGAAGAAGGAGTTATTCAAAGGAACATTTGTTGGAATTTTGTTTAAAGAAGCAAATGCTAGGTAATCAAGGGATGGAGATAACCTACCAGGCACGTTAAGAGCCCTCATAAAAGACTATTTATAGAGTCGTAACTCGGAAGGGGCTCCCTCCTCCTGTGAGTAGGAAAACGCCCCGCAGGCGTAGGTCACTTACCAAGGACACAGCACTAATGAGCAGCACAGGCTGAGGGAGAGAGAGCCCAGACTCGCTGAGTCCTCGTCTGCCTGCTGGGAAGTGTTTAAACTTATCTTTAGCAGAAACTGTTACATATATAGGTAAAAAGACTAAGAAGTGAAATTTAGGTATTTGTAAGGCAATGGAAAATGAGCAAAATGGTCAGATGTGAGGCAGAGGAACATGGGGAATCATAGCAGCCTTATTTGAAGGCATTCTAATTAAACAAAGACCTACTACCTTAAAAATACTGGTGACTGCATTCTGGAAACCTCATGGCCATGCCCATCTCTGCAACCCTGTGATTCCCTCTCACTTAGAGTCTCTCTGCGACAGGAAGCAGATCAAATATGACCTGTGGGAAAATGTTCTATATTGATTGAATGATATATGAATACAGCTTGACATTTTAGGGAACATTTTCTGTAAGTTAGGCTATACTCTTCTTGTAATGAATTACGGCATGATTTTTTTTTTTAAATTTAGGATTAAAAAAGTTTTTAATATCATTGATAAATGCCATTCAAACTTATTTAAGGACAAAACTTTTGGCAGGAAAGTTTACTAGATTTTATTTTTCTCTCCATGGGACCAAGAGTCAGAGATCTCTCTAACCAAGGCAGCTGCTTACCTCTCTCCTGCCTACCTATTCATTCCAGACCTGTTTGCCAATGAAAAGATTTTATGTCCCTGATAGTGTATCTGGACATATACTCCAACAGTTTGTGTCGGTGGTCAGCTGCAGTGGCCGCAGCGTCCTCACTGGGTTGGACCAGAGGCCAGCTCTGGACTGTGGTTTCAGCTCCTTCTTGCAGTCCATGTCCCTGCCCATATTCTAAACCTGGCTTCTTTGGCCTTTCTCTGAGCTGCCAAGTATACATCTACTATATCTCCTGTCTGGTTAAATCATGCATCATCAGTTTCTCTTGGATGCCATCAAGTACTTTGCCAGGTACGAAGAGTGCTTACAGATAACAGACTCAGGGAATAATAAAAATTAGGAATTGGTATTTGGGCCTGTTGTGGTTAGGTAACAAATATTCAACTGGTATAAATAGAAGACTCTGGCAGCACATCACAAAGCACCTACTGAAATATTTACTTGTAGTTACCTAGAATGAAATGCACGTCACAGTCAAGGCTTTGAGAGAAATAGTGATCATTGCCACAAACATATTAAAAAGTGTGAGGAGTTCAAGTCCCCTCGTGCCGCCTGACTACTTATTATGGTGCTAGCTAGTCTCAGTTACAAAAAGAAAATGAAAAGTCCAAATGCGTAAATATTTTGGGCAAGACATGCGCTGAGCACCAGGGATTTTAACGACCATGCTGAAAGAATCATTGACCCTGCGCAGCTGCAGGAAGGTGTCAGCTAAAAACTAACACACTTTAATCCTTCAGGAGGCTAGTTTACTATACATTGAATTTATGTTGATTTCTCTTATGTGAAAGTTAGGGCATTAACTAGGAAAATATGAGACTCCAAGAATCAGAATGTGGGTATACAAGAGAATATTGAAAACTCAGAATGTCTTCACCTTTTCACCTCTCCTAAGCCTCCCTTGCTAGCCAAAGCATGTCCTCCTATTCACTGGGGGGACTGCCTGGATTGAAGACTCTGGAAACACTTCACCCAAGAGAGGTTCTTTCCAAGGGGAAGACATTTTGTCTCACGTCCCAACATTACTGGTACTATTCATCTGCAAATCTATACCAAGAGTCAGATCCCAACACACGCCAGAGCAGGGTTGCTATAAATACAAATCGTAGAAGAGAATCTTCTAGATTCTTCTGCAACTAACATAATTGCAAGTTCTTGCTAATTTCTTTTGGTAACTATCAAAGCAGAACTTGCCAGACTATCATCTGAGGGACTTAGACTATAAACTGGAAAATACTGTCCATTGGCCAAGACTGACTTGCTGCCTGGTTATGTACATAAAGTTTTATAGGAACACAGCCACAGCCACGACCATTTGTTTACATATTGTCTAGGGCTACTTTCATACTACATGGCAGAGTTGAGTGGTTATGATAGAGATTACATGGCCTGCAGAACATAAAATATTTCCTATCTAGACTTTTACCAAAAGAGTTTGCCAGCCCTGGCTTAGTCTAAGGAGAGAAGAGTATAATTGCCTACTAGGCTGTGTTTTTCACATGGGGCCAATAAGAAAAGTTCTAGTTTCACTGTGCTATCTGGAGCAACTAGAGGTAGCTTTAATTGGTTGACCAGTTGTTTTATAAGTCTGGGCTATAATTCCAGCCCATCTAAAATAAAGCTGAAAGTCAGAAATTTTCTAGGAAAAGTACAAGAAGAAATTGAAGATTTAGTGTGGCAGGATTGTTGACAAGGATGTTGCCCATCCACCACAGAACTGTGCCTTTTTGGAAGGCTTAAAACTGTTTCCTCCACCAAGGCTATGAGGAAGTCATTGGTTAGCTGGCATCAGTACCTTTCAAAATCACTTTAGTGACTGTTCTCTGTAGTCTGTATTATCCTTGGAAAAGGGACCAGATTGTCTTATCTAAACGCTCACTAAAATCTTCCATTGTAGATGAGGCTTTTGATAATCTCGAGAATACTATGATCTCCTCTGAAAATCTCAAGCAATTTACTTTTCCAGCCAACCAGTGCTGGCCCAAAAGGCAGAAAGAAAAGTTGACTACTGGGAAGTCTACTACTGATGGAGGGTAGCATGATGTTAACAGCAACATTAACATCCTTCACTAAAGCTGACTTGAACACTACTACTTTTGAGTGCCTAATCTGCCAACAGCAAAGATAAGTCATGAGCTTCTAATTCTGGGGGATCAGTCAGTGATAGGCTAATCACACTGAACTCTTTCTTACTGAAAGGGTAGTGACTTGTCTTCAGTTGAATAGATACTTCATCTGGATAAGCGTGTGCTTGTCTTTTTATCATTATCCATAAATGCCTGGACTTTCAGTATATCATCAGGATCCATTGAAGTTTCTTTCTCAAGTGGTTCTAACCATTTGTAAGCATAACTATGTCATGACTTTTAATTTTTTCTTAAGAACTTCCAAAGAACAAAGAGAAATTTTCCTCAATTTTAAAAGACAGAATAAAACTCATTCTACCTTGCAATTACCATATGGGTCCATTGGATCCTTTTATACTTCTAAAATGCAATATGGAATCTTAGTTATTTTATTTTTTTTTACATCATGAAACATTTTAGTGTTTTATCATCCTCAGAATTATTTCATCATTTCTCATCAATTATTCCCAGCCATGCCAAAAAACATTAAAAAGATAAGAAATTGGTAGAAAGATAGAATCACTTAGAAGGATGATACAATGGTGAAATAAGTTGTCATCCTTTGGGTTTTTTTCTTTTTTTCATTTTCTAAAGAATTGCACCATCTCTCAAGAAGTAATAAAATACACTGGAGACATCTTCTTTGGAGTCTGCTTATAGCTTTCATTGAACATAGTTGATAATTCAGAATTGTTCCTTGTTGCCACTATTGACTGTCAAAAATTATAAAGGATTCAAGATTTTACCACACTTGTGAGCTACAAGTTGGCTTACAACAGCTTCATGGCTGCTAGCAGAAGACATGAGATTCCTAGGTCAAAGACAAAAGACTATTCCTCAAAGCACAGAAATCAGCCTAAGCATCATGATTGTGTTGGTTCCTCTTTCTCCTTGCTTCCTATAGGGGCATTTCGGAGGACCCCAGTTGAATACTGCTTAACCAGTGCATTTGCATCAGAGGTTAGGAATCCTAAGATTTGGAAGACCAAATCTCTTATAATGGACTATAAGCAAACTCACCTTTGTCTCCAAAGAGAAACGTTACTTTTATCATTCTGGACAATAAAGAAACCTTCCCTTTTCTTTGGAGAGAGAACTCTTTCTATCTTTTGAGGTTGTTCATTCCAAAACCATCCTTGAAAATATAGACCAAAAGGAAGACAGCCAGTGTCTTTGCTCACAAGACTTAAAGAAGTCCAATAGATCCACGAAAAATTTCTTCCATTGATGGCAAAGGAAAAAAAATGGCAGAGGAAGACTTTAGACAAATTTTAAACAAAGCAGAAAATGCATACGAAATACAGGGAGCAGCACTCCTTGTCATTCTTGTCCAGTAACGCTTTTGCTGTGAGGGAAATGTGCTTTATCTGCACTGTTCGTATGGTATCCATTAGTCACATAAGGCTGTGGGGCACTTCAAATTTGGCTAGTGTGGCCAAGGAACTGAACTTTTATATTTAGTTTCAAATAATTTAAATTTTGATACCTATATACAGCTAGTAGCACAGCTTTAGACTCTAATGTTCATTGTGAAACGGATTATATAAGTGGAATCTCAAACTACAGGCCTTCAAAAGGAAATATGATATCATTATTGAGTTATTTGTAAATAAAAAGGACTTCATCACTCTAGATTTTGTGCCAGGAGACTAGACCACCTCTCTCTGTTAAATGGACATGTGAAAGTATTCCTTCATCTTTTACGATGTTTGTGTGCCAAAATTCACTTGAAACAAAAAGGCAGGCTATGTTTAAATTCTCATTAAAATTTCTAGTAAAACTGTTTTTTCACATCCCTTTATTCTTACTTCTGTAAATTCTTCCTTCTGACTTAAAGATATGTATTTTTTAAAAAGTTCCACTGGGATCAGAGGGCACATGGTAATGACTATTTTCCTGGTAGATAGAGAGTTTAATACAATCCTGGTAGGGCACATAACATTTCCTCAACCCAAGAATTTACTCCATAGTGAGAAATAAAGCAATGAGTTAATGCCCATGAGATTCACTAGCATTACCACATACCACATTTCCAGAAGCAGTTGCTGTATTAAACTGGAATGAACTATTGAAGTTGAAAACCTTGTGAGTTTGGAGAGGGTCTCTTCCACAAACAACAGAGCTGTTTCTCCCATAGCCCGGATCCGTGGTTCTAGGAACCGAGGTAGAGTGGAAATGGAGCCTTCGTTAGCACACTCAATGACACACTCAAAAAAATTTGATCCTCACTCTGTGATTCTAGATTCTGCTTAATTCAAGGTTTTAGTACCCAAGAGAGAAATGTCTCCATAAGGAAAAACAATAATATTTCAAATGAATTTTAGCTAGGCCATGTAGGGCTCATTGTAACACTGGATGAACCAGCCAAAAAATGAGGGTACTGTGTTGCCTGAATATTTGATTTAGACTATCAGTCTGGTGTCCTTTCAATAGATTTCCTTTCTGCTTGTGTAAGTTAGAGTTGTTCTCTGCTGCTTTTAATTAGGAGCTATGACTGATGTAATCTTCTAAAATAAAACTCTGAGCCCTCTCCACTGCCCGATGTTGCCTGTCAAGCCACAAGCAACTAGAAATGACAATAAAAATACATGTGCTTTTACAACATATTATATCCTACGTGTCTATTGAAAGCATGTATTTAAAAACCTGAACTCAACTCTTAATTTTACATTTTCCGTGTTTATCTTATGCCAAACATCCAAGCCCACATTTATCTCTTTCTTCACTAAAAAATATAAAATGCTTTTTTCTTGCTTTCCTTTGAAGTCCTTTCCTCTTGCTTGTATCTTTCAAATCAATTCTTCTAATCAATTGATTATATAAACAGAGTTTTAAATTCTCCCTGTGTATATTGATTTCTTTTTTTCAGTCTTCAACCTATTGATCAAACCATTTGATCAATTGAATAAAGTAACAGCGTCATCTGGCATATTCCACACTTGGGCACTTTTGCTTGAAGGAGAAGAATGTAGATGTTTGTTTTTATTCTGTAAATGATTACAACCTTAAATGCCGCATTGGATATGCACATCGATAAACCTTATGAAATCGTTCCTATCTCTTTTCTAGGCTGTCTCCAGGGCTCTGAGGCCCAACCAGCCTGAAAACTAAATGAAAATAATTTGCTATTTACACAGATCCTTTCATTTTCTAACTAGCAGGCTCATCTTTAACCTTTTATCTGCTCCCATTATAGCACTTACCACACTGTACTATGTACTGGCCCTTCCATCCCTTTATACTGGGAGCTCTTTAAGACTTAGAGCAAATGATTATAAGAAAGAAAGAAGGAGGAAATGGAGGGTAGAAGCAATGGAAAGAGGAAGGAAGAATTTATCATAAGAAATATACAGCATCTATCCTGATCAGTTACATTCAAGAGCATGGAAGCGCTCATAAATGCTTTTTAAATATGAGCTCTTACACTATTTTATTCCAATACTTTCATTAATACTATTGCGTCCTTCTTTCAAATAGCACTCCTCTAAAAAACATTGGATGAATATTAAGAGAATGTTGGGTGAAGGGAATCAATATTAATAGCACCTGTCATTCCAGTCCCGCCCCGCTTCCTCTAAAGAAGCTAGCTCAAGAATTCGCTAGAGAGACCACTACCGAAGCCTAATGAATTCCATTACCACTTGGGAGACGGAGTTGGTTGGGACCCACGGAGGCCTCTTCACTGTGCACCCAGGTGTGAATTCTTCCAGCAGGACTAGCCTTGGATCTTAAGCTTCCTCTACACCGTCTGGAGAGTCTTGGGTTGACTCTCAATGCTTGCGTGAAGTGAATGTCTAAGAGTCAACAGCCGCTATTTCAGAAAAACATTGATTTCTTCGTCCTTCATTTACCCAACAAATATTAACCGAGTACCCAGCATATTTTATTCACTATTGAGTAGTGAATAAAAGACATAACAGTCCCACGTTCTGTGGAAGAAGGCAGTCAATAAACAAAATAGTGAGTAATATATACATAATATCAGATGGTGGTAGTTTCTGTAAAGAAAACCAAAGCAGGGGAGGGAGTCAGGAGGTGTGCGGGTTAGTGTGCGTGGTAAGGGGAGTGGCTGAAGTGGAGTGTGAGACAGGTACCCCTTTCGCGTTGTGTGCTGTATGCAAGACCGCCATTCCTCACACATACACAGTATGGCCACATATCGTTCACTCGGCAAAGATGCATTAAACTCCTGTTACATCCCACAACTGGCCAGGTATGAGGTAGAGTAAAAAGAACATGATCAAGGGCTGTTCTCAAGGAAGTCATAGTGCAATGGGGGAGAAAGACGTGCACACAGGCGAGAAAGTCGTAATGTGCACACTGCAGAGTCTACACCAGGTGCGAGGAAACTGAGAGCAGGGGCCCCTGATAACGGCTGCAAGCTCTGCTCTCTTTCAGGGTGGGCAGAGATCTATCTGGACTGTGTGTAAGGATTCAGGGATTCTGAGTTATTCTAGAGCAGTGTTTTCCAAACTTCAGGCCTTGATCCAGCGGGCTGTTGCATGAATTTACTGAGTTACAACCAGAATTCTTTAAAAATGAAATAAAATAGAGTATTTTATTTCAAGTCACAGTGCATCACATGATTGTATGTGCATATGTGAAACTTCTGTTGGCATCTGCGTACACTGGATTAAAATGTAAAATTTTTCTTACTCTGTGTCTCTGTCAAATGAGTTTATAATCCAATGTCCTACAGAACATGGTGGCTGACTGGGAACGTAAAAAATTGCAATGAGGCAGTCAGAACCTCAGAGACCCACTCCCTCTTCTGCAGAAATTGATGCTGGAGCTTCAGAACTGGCGGAAAGAACAACAGATCTAGCTGGAGCAGCCTTGGAAGGCTCGCTCTTCACCCTCTCCCCTCCCTCCTCCTCCATCGGTTTCTCCAGGCTTCCATATCATCATTTCTGTGGGTGGACACACAGCGCACTGCTTCACCCCCCACGAGCCTGTCAAGGCTGGCCATGTTGGTGGCCACACCCCGGTGGAGGAGTTCTTTGCCACTATGGACAGCGCATGTGGGACAAATCTTGTCTATCAGAATAACCTTAGGGTTGTTCAGCTAGAAGCGACTTAAAAAGCAAAAACCGATCTGTTCTGATACCCGGGGGATAGCATCAATTAATTTGTTAAATCTATTGGTGCTCCCTGAAGATTGGAGGTCCTACATACAGTTATTGAACCTGGATTTGAACCTCTGTTCCCTTCTTTAGAGATCTTATGGCTTCGAACAAAGTACTCAAACTCTCTGAGCCACAACTGTTTCATCTTGTGATGTGGTTAATAATAACTACCTCAAAAAATATGAAGATTTTAAAAACAAAATGACTACAAATCTCTCGGCACAGTGTCTGGCAAACAACAGGCATACTAATTTGTCTCCACTGAGTTATTTAGCATGAATGATCTTACCAAAACAGTAATAGTTAGCATCTTGCAAAAACGCAGATTCGATATTAAAAAGGAGCCAGGAAGACCAATCGTTCAGGACAAAGACCCTCCGTGTTATTTAACATGAAGGTGATATTGGAAAGAGAACTTGCTCAGCTGGAGTCAACTGAATCGAACAATTCAAGTCGACCAGGCAAATCAGCCCGGGATGACTTTCCATGCCGGCAGAGTTCATTTTTGTTTGTTTGTTTGTTTGTTGTTGTTTTTTGTGAGGGAGATCATCCATGCTAATCCTCCTCTTTTTGCTGAGGAAGACCGGCTCTGAGCTAAAATCTATTGCCAATCCTCCTCCTTTTTTCCTTCCCCAAAGCCCCAGTGGATAGCTGTATGTCATACGTGCACATCCTTCTAGTTGCTGTATGTGGGACGTGGCCCCAGCATGGCCGGAGAAGTGGTGCGTCGGTGCGCGCCCGGGATCCGAACCCAGGCCTCCAGCAGCAGAGCACCAGCACTTAACCACTAAGCCATGGGGCCGGCCCCCAGAGTTAATTTTTAACATAGTTTTCGAATGGCTGTGATGTTAAGAAAGGAACGGAGGCTCTGGAGTGAACAAATCCTACGTCATCTCACTGTGAATGTTCTGTGTTGAGGTAATTGCCTTTCTTGTTACTAGGGTTTAAGTAGCATGATGTATTTAGGTCACCTGCAGGCAACGCATTTCTCCTGCTGTGGTCATTGTTGCTGGAAGTTGGCGTATGCACATTTCAGCAAGGACTGTCCCTGTCCTCCCAACATGCTGTTAGAATACTCATCATTGTCTTGGTACTGACCAAAATACCCGAGGTCTGTTATTCCATTGCAACTTCACAACTCCTCCTCCTCTGGCCAGATCCTGTGCCAGGTGCTGAGAGGGCCAGGAGGAAATGACATCCAGTGAATTTCAAGAGACTTGCCCACGGACACGGAGCGTGTAGGTGGCAGAAGAGGATGTGAGTCGTCTCCTAATTGCTAGCCAAGGACTCCCAGGTGTGACTCTTAGACACCTGGATACAAAGTAAAGGTGAGAAATCCTTCTGGGGTTCTCTTTTGCGTTGTCATCATTTGGCAAATGTGACAGGTTCTCCAACAAACTCAGAAAACTAGGTATTTCCTTGACTTGTTATGCTGTGATCTTGCCTCATTTCCTTTTCACAATCGGGTCCCTTTTCTGAAACACTCTGTCACCCCCTTCTCCTAGAGGGCCACTCCTCCTCTTTGCCTCCTCCAAGACCCGGGGCATCATTGTCTTCTCCAGCAAGTCTTCCTTTATGCTCCCAAGTTGGACCAGGTGTTCATCCTTTGTGCTCGCAGACACTTCTCGCTCTCATATCATTTACCAAGTGGGGGTGTTATATTTCTATTTTACAGTTTCCTTTCCCCCCTGCACAGTGATCTCCTTGAGGCCTGGGGCGAAATCTTATTTCTCTTGGTCACCTCATTGCCTAACTGCCGTCTTGAGCACATAGTAGGTAATTGAGAAAATGATTACTGATTAAACAAATGAAGTTATATGTTCATCCATCTATGAACATACTTAATATAGAAATAAAATCAGAGCAAATCATTAGAGTTACATTAAAAGCAAAAAGAAAAGAAATAGAGTGTGTTGGTCCAATATTCCTTGTCAGCTTGGCTTAGATGAGCTCTAAGATTTGTTCTGAATCTCTGGTTCTATGATGTTTAGCACAGGGGAGGTTTTCCTTCTCAGTTCTGTAACATGATGGAATTGGATTTCTCATCATTTTCAATAGAACCGAAGATGCTGCCTTGTTTATTAGCTTACTGAGCTGGTCAGAATTATAAATTATGGAAAAGCAAAGCCAAACAACATATTCCCTGGTTGTATAAAAAAATGCAATATTGTTGATACTATACATTTCTGAAATTAGAAAATATTTTTGCAGTTTTATAATTTTAATTAGAATTAAATAGAATATCACATGAACAAAAAATACACACAATATATATTATTTAAGAATAATAGTAAAAATAAACACCTGAGCTTAAGAAACACCCAGCACAAAGTTTGAGAAAAGAAATCTGACCAATAATTTGGCTGCTCCCCAAACACAAACGCCAACTTCCCCTCAGAGAAGGATGACCCATCATCAATTGTATTTTATCTTCCTTGCTTTCCTTCGTAATTTTATTATCTATCATCTATCTATCTCCCTAAGGATATATTGTGTAATTTTGCATTTTCTTATATCGATTATACTATTTATATTATTCTGCAATTTAACACTCAACATTGTTTTCCCTCAACATTATGTTTTTGGGCCTCATCCACGTGGCTGTGCACAGCTGAGGTCCATGCAGTTTTCCTGATGTGCGTAATATTTCTCTTTTGTGAGGACCTCACAGTGTATTTATGCAATATTCTGTCAATGCTTCTGTGAACATCTTTGTTCCTGCTTTTCTGGCTCATGTGCAAGAATTTCCAGGGCAGGTTCCTAGACGAGGAGTTGCCTCATTCTAGCTTTTACAAAACCTTCCAGGGTGATCGTGCCAATGTGCACCCCCACCAGCTGGTAAGAGCGATGCCACTGCCCCACAACCTCCCCCAATACTTGGTTTTGTTAGAATTTTTAGTTTTCCACTCTGCGGGTTTCACCGTGGTTTGATCCGCATGTGGATGAGGCTGTAACACCAATGTGCTACAGAACAGGAATGTGACCCAGTCATGATAGCAGCTGTGGGCCTGAGGGTCCTGTGTCCTTCTCCCACTCCATTTTGTAGGTGGGAAAATATGCATCTGAATGAGGCAGACATGAGTTTGTACCCAGCTCTGCCTCTCACTAGAAATGTAATCTTGGCAAAGTCCCATATTTTCCCTAAGCATGAGAAACTGTAAAATGAAAATAATAATCCCTACCTTGTGAGGTTGTTGCGAGAGGAAGTAAGATGCTGTATGTAAGGCGTATGGTAGTCAGTATTTCTGGTTGTCGCAATATTTTGTATATCCATCAACTTTTACCCAATTCTCCTAACTCATGACCAGTCTTGTAGGATGGACAGTGGTTGGACGTACAGGATACATGTTTAAAATATTTTAACATCTACCCAATGACGCTGGATATTTCACCATTTAGACCTTTGGCAGCTCAAGCTGGGAATTTTTATAACTTAACCCTCCCTGGCAGAGGAAATCTTGAGCTGCTGTCAGTCTCTTAACTAGATCTCAGTATACCGAGCAGAGATAAACAGAGAGAAGGAAAAGGCTAGTAACCCAGGAGGAGGAGTGGTGCCCTGGTCTAGCTCAGACGCAGGTGAGGTTCCCAAATGCAAAAGGCCCTAACATGAGAGAAACAAAGATGAGGACAGGGCTCGGCAAGGCCAAGCATCATGGAGAGTGTGGATGGATGATTAAACCCAGTAAGTGAAACGAAGGTGAAGGCAGAGGTGAACAGGGGTCAGTTGCTGAGCCAACACAAAGGAGACAGAAAATCTGTCCAGAGGCTAGCTTGAGAATCTGACTCCATGAAAATTTTCACTCAAAGTCAGCAGAGGCTGACAGGGGCTAAGGCAGAAAGTCAGTCAGGAAGTATTCTTAAATCCCAACTGTGTGTCAAGTGCCTTCCTAGGCCCCGGGAATCTGAAAACACTGTTGATCCCCACCTCTTGGTACTTAGAAGCTAGCAGCGAATTAAATGCTAAGCAAACTGTGGCAGATGGGATAGCATATATTTACAACTGTGTAAAGTGGTAGAAAGAAACCAGACGATTCTATGAGAACGTAGAAGAGGGGTACTTGATCTAGTGAAGGCCTTTCTTAGAATGAGCAGGAAAAAGTCAAGTGTGTGGAACATTCTAGAAAGTAGTCAGTAGAGTAGGCATGGTAAAGGAACTGAAAACGGTCAAGTTTGATTAGAGAGAAGGGAGCATAAGTTTCCATGAGGCTGGGAGGTAGCTGAGGTTGGACCATACAGAGCCTCTTAGATAGGTACAACGATTCTGGGCTTTGTTCTGAGAGACGGAAAACCATGGGTGATTTTGAAGTAGAGACATCTCATGCTGTGGCTTGTATGTTTAGGAGACACCCTCTGCTGAAGGACGGGGAGAATCTTCGAAAGGCCATGTAGTAGTTCAAGTGATTTTTGATGGTAGCCTGGAAACTGGTGAAAACATACTGAAAAAATTATGCTAAAATTTCAGATAGCTCAGGAAAGTTCTTATTATGAATGTAGACTGTATTATGTTGCTGCTTAAGCACTGGTTTATTCTTGTAATATAACAGACATTTTTAAGATGAAGAGACTTAAGTTACTAATGTTCGTGTGTTTTAATCAAATCTTCACATTTTCTCTATGCATATAAGGCCAAAAATTGAGGGAAAACACAACGGTAGGGAAAAGGGCATTGGCCTGGGACTGAGGACAAACGTGTTTCGATCCTGATTCTGTCATTCAGCTTCTATGTGACTTCACCTATTTAACATGCTGTGGCCTTGGTTCTTCTTGTGCGAAACGATAGGATTGAAGACAATTTTTTTCAGGTTCCTTACAAATGTAAAGTTAAATATAGATTTAGAAATATTAAGTTTGTTTCTACGTAATACAGCATGAGATAGATGCTTGTTTTCAATTCCAAATTATTCAGTATTATTCTAAAATCACAAAAGCAATAAAACCAAGACATATACTGTTTCATTTATGAGTTTATTTAATTGGAGAATCTGGGTAAAATGCACAATTTTAGACAGTATAGGAGAATATTTCAAGCTGAGAAATAATATATTATAGTATTGTACTAATAATTGTACTACTAATACTAATACTAATGTTGTACTACTAATAATATAGGCCAGGATCAAAATACTTCTCAATGTTCAGTGCCACTATTCAGAGCTGGATACCCACAACTGCTTTAATCCAAGACCTCAGCAGTCTCAGCATCCAAGTGCATAAACATGGGGCATTATAGTTTTCAAAGGGATTTCACATTCCTACGTTATCCCCCTTCACTCCTATAACAACCTCTTGATACAGGAGGAGCAGATACTCCACTGCCATTTTGTGGAGAAGCCAGTGGAGGATCAGCAAGAAAAGAGGTTATTTGACATTTCCAAGGTTGAGGACATGGTAAGAGGTGAAGAAACGGATCTGAGTCCAGGGGTCTTTGCACGTATCATATGGCCTGAGTGATTGAGTTGGTAGAGGAGGGACTCAAATCTATCGTCAGAAAAATGTACCTCATTTACACACGTACACACTGCCATGGACTGAAAATTTGTGTCCTCCCCAAATTCATGTGTTGATGCCCTAATCCCCAATGTGGTGGTATTTGGAGGTGGGGCCTTTAGGATGTAATTAGGTCACAAGGGTGGAGCTAGTCTATGGCATATGTTAGAGCAGCCTGACTAAGACACACACACACACACACACACACACACTGAAATTTTACAATAAATGCAGGTCATCGTTTTTTCAATCTACATTTAGCTTGGAAAGTCAAACTGGTTAAGTGGTTCCAGGGGATGAGCCCATGTTGAGAGGAATCTTCTGGATCTCAACTTGAACTGACAATATTCTCCTATTGTCCCTCTCACTGGCATGAGTTCTTAAGGTGTTTGTGGCACCTCTGCGTTCAGAAGGCTCTACGTAAAACATCAATCATTCCAGATTCTAGACATCTGGTCTTTCTTGGCAGCTAGCAGTGACATTCCACATGACTGTAAGCACTGGAATCGGTATGTACTGGCAGAGGGCGGGCAGAGTGAGGAAGACAGAGTAGGTTCCTTGGGCTCAACCGGAGCAGAGTGCCCGTGGAGCTGAGATGCCGGAGGAAACATGAGAACAGTGGGGGCAGCCTTCGCAGTGGCAGAATAGGATTAAATAAGGAGGCATTGTCTGGAAAGAGTAGTAGGTGAGCCCTGATAGAAAATGGGAAGAGTGTGAACTGCTGGTAGGCAAAGACGGGTTCTTACAGAAATCAAAGAAGCAGTAGTCTATATGAATAGTGAACAAAAAAGACAGACAAACATAGAACGGGAAAGAATCATACTAACTGAATATGACCAGCTCTAAGGAAAACATCTGTATATCCTGTTCTCCCCCCAAAGGTGCTCTGAGAATAAAATAATATAATATATACAAATGGACATTACATGCTATAAAACATTAGATACCTATCAAGTATTGTGCTTGAAGTCTCCTTTAACAAACCACTGTGTTTTTTCCCCATGCATTAAATTAAACCATTACCAAAGGTGTCATGGACATTTATATTTGCAGTTGAAAGTGCATGTATCTTTGAATCCAATCACACTTGGCTAAATAACATAAGGGCTCTATTTGCATAAAGTAGCACTGCCTGGGCCAGAACTCATTTCAGCTGAAAAGTGAGTTGTGATGCATAAATTGGTGTCAGGAAAATTCCCCAGCATAGAAGAGAGGAGGAATTCTGAGTAAAACTCAATATCTACCACTCATTGTTCTCAGATCCATATTCCATAAATTCACATCTGAATCCTTTGGAAAGGGACTGTGTGTAAAAAACTGAAAAAATTGCATAAAGTCTCTATGATTTAAGATTAAGACCTTAAGAACACAAGGCAGGCCTGCTTGGTAGATTGTGTGACAGGCAAAGAAAACAAAGTCCCATATGGGGTTACTGGGGGAGCCTATTGGAGCAGGGAAGGGCCATGACTGCTTGAGTGTTGGGCCAGTAAAATCTAGAAGGCAGAGGAAAGGGGCACAGGAGATGTCAGAGGGCATAAGTATGGAGGCAGCATCAGCTGTGTCATCAGTGACTTGTTGGCGCCTTCAGCCAGTGTGTGTGGTGGCCCCAAGCCACAGGAGGCAGAACTGGGGAGGAGGAAAGGGATGGATGCCCTGTGCAGGCTAAGCTGCCTGCGTCTTTGTGCACAGGGCATCGGTGCTGAGCCTCTCAGGATTTGTTGAGGGCGATTCTGATGGAACTGGAGTTCCAACCATTCTCAGAAGGTGCAAGAGAAATCTGTTTTCCAACTCTTGTTTTGACTCTCCAGGCTGAAATGGGTATTAAATCCTTATGCTTATTTGGCACTAAGTTTTTCTGTCTTGACTTTATAAGCATGAGCCCTGTCCTTCACACTGCCCGTTCATATTTTATCCATTCAGACTAATCACGTTAGCACAGTTACAATTCCCCTGGTCATCTCAACGCTGGTCTGGGCTCCTTTCTTAGTTCAGTTTAAACTCTGTTTTGATCAAACACCCAGGAGCTCGTGGAAGTCAGATGAGTGTGATCCACGCCTTATACACAGAGGAAGCCACTATTGCTCCGTTTCTTTCCGACTCATCCTTCCGTCTGTCATATCTTCTCATGGGGGGATTATTTTTTATTTCTTCTGGGTCCTCGTTGGAGCAGGCTGGTAGACACCTCCTTTCCTCACCTTCTTCTCCCTAACTAGCCTAAAATCCTGAGGGTTTCCCCATAGACCAGGCCTCCTCTTCCTTCATTCATGCCACTCCATGCACCAGGCCAATCACTCGTGCTCCTTGTCAGCTTGGTTGGCCTCACCTCTGGCAAGGCATCCTGCCTGCCCTCCCCTCTTCTCTCAGCTGGACTGAATGCTAGCCAATGTGTCCCCACCTTATCTTTAGCAAAGAATTTTGTTCTATCATTGAATCTTTCACTCATTCCTCCATTTAAGCACATATTTACAGAGCACCTAACTGTGCTATGTTGTCGATATAATACAGGAAGTAAACACACTCTGGTATCTCATGATTTCACAGTCCACCATTCATTCCAAAGATATCTACTGAGCACTTACTCTGTGTTAGGCACCGTCCTCGCCTCGAGGGATATAGCAGTGAATAGAACATTCTGCCTTCATTCACTGGCGAGAGAGGTTAAGCAAGTAGTCATAATAAGAGATAGGTGGGGCCGGACGGGTGGTGTAATGGTTAAGTTTGCGCCCTCCGTTTCCGCCACGCGGGGTTCACACGTTCAGATCCTGGGCGTGGACCTACACCGCTCATCAAGCCATGCTGCGGTGGCGTCCCATATATAAAATAGAGGAAAATTGGCACAGATGTTAGCTCAGCGACAGTTGTTCTCAAGCAAAAAGAGGAGGATTGGCAATAGATGTTAGCTCAGGGCCAAACTTCCTGACCAAAAACAAAGCAAAACAAGATAATAATAAGAGATAGGTGATTATCTCTCATAGAGACACATGCTCTGAAGAAAAATAAATTTTCTGTGAGATCTTATTACAAGCAAACTAGGAAGTTAAGAAAGTTTTCTCTCAGAAAATGACACTTGAGCTGCTGTCTGAGGCAAAGTAGAGTTAATTAGACAAAGTAGTTGGGCAAGAGCTTCCCAAAAAGTGGGAAGGGCATGTCCAAAGACCGTGTGGTGAGAAGGAACCAGCACAGTCGCATAAGTGAAAGAAGCCAGGGGCAGCCTCAAGAGGGGAGAAAATGAAGAATGAGACTCTGAAGGGTGGGTAGGCAACAGTCAGCAGGGCCGTACTGGCCATGAAGGAATTTGATCTTTATCTTAAAAGCAGTAAAAAGACATTGAAGAGTTTTCTTGCTGTGATACAGAAAATTAATATGGGATACCATGACAACATGCTGGTAACTAGTTACAATAGAAACACAAGTAAGAAAGGACATGAGCTTGTGACAGGGTGTTGGCAATAGACAAGAACGATGAATGAATAGATCTGAGTAAGATTTGGAGTTAAACTTGGAACCTTTGTTTACAGATTAGATGTAGGAGAATAACAAATAGGAATATTTCCAGGACCATTCCTGGATTCCTAGTTTATACAACTGGGAGATAGTGCCTCTATCATGAAGATGGGAAAAGTATAAGAGGACTAGGTTTAGAAGTGATTACAAGTACAGCATTGGATGTGTTGAGTTTGAGATGTCCTTGAGATATCCAAGTGTGAGTAGGAAGCTGGATATATAGATCTGGAGCTCAAAAGAAAGATCTGGGCTGAGCATATAAATGTGGGAGTCAGTGGTATATAGATAACATTGTAAGTTGTCGGCAGGGATAAGCTCACAGAGACTATTACAGTGAGCTATTTCTACCCTACCTCTCCCACCAACTTCTCACTCGCTTGAAATTAGGAATCAAGTCTTCTTCATCTTTGAATACTCAGCTTCTATCACATTGCCCATCATACACTGAATGATAAATTACTAAAAGAATGAACATAAATAACAATATCAACAAAACCAGGTATTATACCGAGCACTTTACAAACACCTTAATCCTCAAAACAAGCCCATGTGTAAGATAATACTAACTTTACCACTTTTTTTCTGATGAAGAAATAGGATAAGAGAGGGTAAGTAACTTGCCCAGGGATAATGCCTAGGAAATGACCAAATTGGAACCCAAAATAAGGTCTATCCAGTGGCAGACTCCATGCTACAACTCCTACGCTATTGTTTCTGTCCTAAATGACAATGAGTCAGGAAACCAAAGAAAAAATTAGGGACATGTTTTCCATGGACTGAACCACCTTTGTTAACATTCAGTAAAGAAAGCCAAGTTGAATTCTTTATAATTGAATCAGACCAAAGGGTGCTCATGTTGGACACAGTCTATTAAATATAAAGTTCATTTGCTCTCAATGAAGTAATCAGCAAGTGCTGATTTCATCCTCAAGAGCTTCAGAGAAAATCAACCAGCTTCACGAATGTTTAAAAAGAACTAGTTTTATGGGTTTTTCCTTTAAATTTCATCTGTCACTGAAGAACTTTAATTCAGTATTGGCTTTAATATAGTCTTAATGCAACAGAAATGGGGGTAGGGCACTGATGGAAGAAATCATCACCCTTTTTCTTCATTCTGATCATGATTTTGCTCCACATAGATCATCAATAAATTGCTGATTTGATTTCATTTCTTTTTCATCACTTCCACTAATATACTCTTTTATTTAGTTGTCTACAAGGTATATTCATTAACAAATGGAAAAGTCAGAGAGAACACAAGGAAAAGTCTTTGAATCAAATTCTGGATTTCAACCCAACTCGTTTCTTGCAAACTGAATGTCCTGGATGAATTTCTTTAAACTCTCTTCTTCTCTGACCCTTTGTCTGCAATAAGAAAATAAATAAAACAAAATAAAAAACCTGAGCTTACAGAGAACTAGATAAAATATACGTAAATCAGCCAAGACAGCATTTGACCTATTATGGTAAGGCAATAACTGATAGCTGCTTTTATTGTGCTGTTCAAGGATTAGGCTTCCTGGAAATTGCTATAGTGGAGTATATTATTATTCTCCCCCAAAACCTTTACAGATGAAGAGGTTTCAAGCAGATGTTATTGTTGCTTTTGTAATGAGAATCTGGATGAAAGATAAATATAAAAAATGATTATTCCTTATAAGTAAAAATGGTGGATTGAACACAGGCATATCTATTTTTGCTTCTTCACTTTCTTCCTTTAAAACTACATTGAAAACATTCTTTTTAAAAGATGTAAACTCATAAAAATGGGCAGAATAGGAGAGGAGACAACTCCACATTTTGGTAGCAAATGGATGGAAAGCAAATGGATGAGGAATAACTGATTGAGCAGACCCAAGAAAGCCAAACCCTACAAGTGCAGTGGAAAAAGACAAAAACTAACCAGTTCCGCCAGGAGTCCTCGGAAGGCGCCATAACCCACAGCACCATGTACTCCCCTCTCCGTGCCTCTGCACAACTGCCCTTCTTCCTCCTGTGGAAGATGGGGGGATTCTACTCTCTGAAGATGGTAAAAGGGAGGATCTTACACAAACAAGAATATTCTGTAGAGATAAGCCTCGCGAAGCTGCAGTGTGAGACTCCCAGCTCTCTCTCACTGCTGCGCTCCTGTGACAGCCAGAATTCCCTCTCCAGGCAGAGAGGAAAGAAGATTCTAAGTCTTATAAAAAACTCCGGTCAGCCTAAGAAAAACCTAGACATACTGACACCAGGGGCTCTCCAAGAAATGCTTCAGCAGTTGACAAACCACGCCTAAGCACTCAGTGTTTGCACCCATGCTCTTAATACTCTGTTTTAAAATATGTGCAAGTAACCAAGGATTCTTGAAGAAATCCTCTAAGATGTAAAGGATGAAAACATATAGAAAGCACAACTTAGAGGAAACAGAGATTATGCAGAGAGAAAAATAAAAACAAGCAAACTGTATTATATCTCCATAAAGTAAGAGAAGCATTCAGAGAACAAAAACAAAGTTCTCGAAAAATAAAAATATGATTGCAGAAATGAAAAATTTGATAGAAAAGGCCCATCATTACCCAATTCAGGGGATGAAACCAGGTTCACCGCGGGGGGGCGGGGGATGTATGCTTGGTCTATAATTCTTCTGTCCCCCCTCACCAGTACCTGTGTTCACTGTGAGGGTGTTGTCCCTATGCCTTTTGCATTAAACCATACCTTTAATCTGACAAAACAGCCAGAAAATACACTTCAATAAAAGAAAGAAGAAAACAAAGAAAAGAAGACATAAGATGCAGAATGCAGGAATCCTACTCAAGAGAAGGGGAATTCCATGGATGACTGTGATGGAAAACCCAGGACCAGAGCTATGCAGATGTCCTAGGGAACAGCCAATCATGAAAGGAAGCGAATAGAGGTCTCTCAGAGTGTCCCCAAGAAAGAAAAGGTGAACTGATAAATTACTTGACGTGACTGACCTTGCAGAAAATGGTAAAAAGAGGAAGATGTGGAAAGAATGATCAAAGAGTATGAAAATCTAAACAACGATAAAACAATTATGAACTTCAGAAAAAGTATAAAGGAAATATAATCATAATACACTACAAAGCTCAGTTATGAATAATAGGTCATAATAATATTTGCATAGCCTAACAAGAAGAACACTGAATATTGATTTAACCAAAATTTTCAAAATTCTGATTTGGGAGGATTGGGGAGAGAAAAGGAGGGAGTGATAGTATAAGAGAATTAAACTCTCATCTGCCATAAGAGGAATTAGATAGATAGTATCTAAAACTGATTAATCCAAAGATAGTAGGCATATAAATATTTTTTAAAGACCCAGAAAAAGCTAAAAAATTTGAAAAAGTTAGCCTCTGAGGATGATATAAGGTGAAAAGAAGAGCACTGAAACAAGGAATAGCAGTATTTTACCATAAAACTTTTAATAATATTCAGTAAAATGTTATTTAATCATAAAACATTTTTAAAGGTCTAAAAGATCCCAGTTCTGTAGTTCAAAGGGATGTTATATCATAGTATAATGAATCCATATTCAGTCTAGAAATTTTATTTAGGTTGTGGATGCTGAATTAGTTGGGTTTGTTTATTTTGTTTTTTAATTTGCTGATTATCTCACAGCTAAGTCAACAGTGAAATTGGTACTAGAATCTACTCCTCATTCTCCACAGCACAGAGAGGGGCCCGCCATGTTGTCACAGCATAGACTTGACTGAAATGAAGGGCTGGTGCAGGTCCCCAGACTGAGAGCAGGCATATTCAGTGCTGGTTTTGGAAGGGTTAGCGAGGACACAAGGTCATGTTTTTCACCTACAGACTGAGCCCCACAGCTTCATGGGGCCTCAGAAATCCCCCCTAATCCCAAGCAGCTGTTTTGCAAATGTATCTTGAGTTCTGTATTAATTCTTTCATGCAACGAGCAGTTTTTTAGCGCCTGCTACTTTTAAGGCACTTTACTATATATTGGGAATTTTAAAAGGAGAAATGATTTGATTGCAGAGAAAGGGGCATTTTTTAGAGAATGATTCTCTATGAGAGTGGAGGGAAATATCTTCGAATTGATATCATACATTCAATTAACAAAATGCTTTTACATTTACTATTACATCTGATTCTCACCAAAAATGACTGTAAAATATATACTTGCAACCCTTCTTTGACAGATGAGAGAACTAAATCTCAAGAAGATAAAGTAACTGGTAAGTTCACAGAACTCACACAGGATAGATCTGAGGCTCTCAATTCATGTTGTCTGAGGCCAAGTCCAAGAGTTTTTAAGTGACACTGCACTGCCTTTGAAAATGACTCACCCACTCTCCTAACTCAAGGTCACAAAACAGAACTGATGTCGCTTGATCACACGATTGGCATGGAAATCTAAGTCTAGCTGTTGAGTGACTACAACAGCAGCTCCCTTGATTCCTATTAGCTATGCCCATTGCTACCTTCAACGACCTCCCAAGATTAACCAAGTGTGGTGGGACACGCTCTTAAATGCTGTCACAATCCACAGTGGCCAGCCCCCTAGCAATCCTTCCCTAAGTTAGTGTTATGATGACAGTATTGGGTTTCACTGGAAGCTACCCCATTCTCCCCTAAGGAACTTAGCATGACTGAGTGGGCAAATCTATGACCCAAACTGGTCAATTGATGGTGTGATTAGATGCATTTCTGCTCTACAGATGGCTGGGCATACTCATTTCAACATTGCCTCCAAGTTTTAACTTTAGATCCATTGAATTGGATCTCAGCCAATTCAGGCAGCTCTCTCAGCCAGGCCTGTAAGACTTGCCGAACTCAAAGATGAACACAGCTCAGTCCTTGTCTTGGCTCTTGGAGTTCATGATCTAGAACAAAAGACAGACATGTGACTTCAACATAGTGTGTTGGCTTCTATTCTGGAGACATAAAAGGGATTTCGTGAATGTATAGAGATGGACAACCTGGAGACGGCAGAGTAAAAAGGATGGAATATTCATTTTACCCAGTTATTCCTGTCATTTGAAATCTGCTATTGGAGACTTTTACATTCATTTTTAGTGTCTACCGTTCTAAGCACAAACACTTTTCCTTCACGGCACTTAATATGTATTCCATTTATGTATTCATTTGTGTTTATTTATTTGGTGTCTTTCTTTTACACTAAATAGAAAACTACCCAAGAGCAAGAATTGTGCCTGTTTTATTATCCACTGGATGTAACTCAAAGGCTTGCTCAGTGCCTGGCACATAAGTTTGATGGCCAATAAATATTCGTTGAATGAGTGAATGAATGATTAAGAGTGACTGTGTGTGTTTATTCTTTCTTGTGAAAAAGTACCTTTTCAAGCCTCAGGATTTTGAATCTAATTATCAGGATTATGAATTAAATATTTCAATCGCATCAAGTTACTTTGTCAGAAGACAATCAGGATATGGTGATTCATGAGGCTCCAAACTTTGCAAGCCTGAAAATTTCATTTTCAATTAATTAAAAGTCTAATTCCTTCTCTGAATGGGGAAGATCACTGTGCACATAGTTGGCTGCATGTCAACTGACCTTGTATCTGTCTATACTGCTGAAATCCTTCTGGACTGATGTTGAATTACAAAATTTGGTGAAAACAATAAAATAGCATCTCCAAGAAGGTTCCTTCCCTATGTCCCCTATAAATAGTCTGGTTTTATCATTTATTTAATTCTCATGACTGTTTCAGAGGAATACATTGCTTCCCCAAATCTAAAGGAAGCACTTGTCATCTGATGACCCCAAAGTTCCCTTGTCTGCCACTCAACAATCTCCAGAAATCAATAAGAAGATTACATCAAACTGGCCTCAGCTAAATATCAATTTTCACAAAATAACAAAGGAGTGAAACGATGCCTCAGGAAGCTCTAGTGAACCTGATCAGATTCCACTTGGATATCTCAGAGTAAAATCTAGGTTGCTGTGAGGTGGACAATTCCCCTTTAGAGGGAGAGCATGGTGGGAATTCCTCTGGCCCTGTTCCTGGAATGGCTCCCTATCAGCGACACCGCTGTACCAAGATTGAACTGACAGGAAAAGAGTGATGGCGACTGGTGATGAAATGGACTGCCCAGCATTGCTCCAAAGTTCCTGCCCCAGAGAAATTCCAGTCCTTCCTCGCAAGGACTGTTGATCGATCTGTTTGGGGCCTTGGGCTGGCTCTAGGAGGGCTGCAACAGGAAGGTGGTTGAGGCTATGGCTCCCTTCCAAGACATGGAAAAACCAGAAGGGAAAGATGCTAAAAGAAAAATATTTCCAAGGGGATGGGGTGCCTAATTATGACTCTGAGACATCGTCTTTTTAACCTAAGCCTCTGGACCTTCAGTTCACCTAAATTCAATAAATACTTGAGATGCCAACTATGAAGAAGGAAACTTCTGGAAGGAGGGAACACAGACTCCAACAAGGGCAACTCCGGCTCCCAGGAGCACCAGTACAGCAGAGGATATCTGACAACAGAGAACCATAAAACCCAGTGATCATTGACAAAAAGAGGAACAGGCACATTGATGACAGAGGGACAAACCGTCGATGAGGGTCTGAACCAGGGAGGGGTGATCAGAGAAAGCAGCACCAAGAAAGCTCTATTCTTTATCCATATCAAAATAGTTGCTAAACATCCTTCCGTGTCCAGCCTGAGAGTGCAGAGAATGAGAAGGGAACAAGGGACAGCAATTACTGCCAAAAGAAAAGGTGTTAGCGAGAGGGCACAGGTGCTGGCTCCTAGAAAAGTCATAAGGACCTTCTGTCTGCTACTTCCCCAGACACACCAAATTTCCAGTCCTCACACCCCAAAGGGTCAGTTTCCATTTCTACATGCCTGAAAGAAAAGGGCTCAACTTGCCAAAAGCCTGAGTCTATGGCCATTCCCCACTCTCAATGCACGCCCGTGGAGAGAGGCTTCGCAGGGGCTGCTCTGTCCATGCTCTCTGCCACCTGCCCTGCACAAGCTCCAGCGTCAGCTCCTGCAGCACCAGAACCGCTGAGCACCAGAAACTCACGTGCCGCGTCACAGCTAACCTTCACTCCGCCCTCTCGGAACATACTCATTCGCAAACCCATCCTTCCCATGAGGAAACTGAGACTCAGAGTCATTAAGTAAAACTTCTAAGGTCACACCCATATTTAGTGGCAGAATTAGAATCCAAATCCAGGATTGCATGATTCCAAATCTTAAGTTTCTTTAATTGATTTTTTTCCACTAAGACCATGCAGATTACACCTACTAGCACATCAGTCTTTGAAATTTTATTGGTCCTAAGAATTGTTAAACAGCATTCTCTCTCCTTTTCAGTCATCGGATTTTTGTTCTTTTATATTATTAATATTTTAACTCTGGAATAAACAATGATGAAAATGAGAATTAAAAAAATACTCTCAGCTGTTCCGCTGGACATTACTATAATTATTTATAAATTCAAATCTAGAAACCAAGTTAAAGGTTATTTTGAACACAGTGAAACTGAGTAGTTAAAGTCAATGAAAGTTGAGCACTTCAAGTTAATGAAACAGACCGTGGGATATAAGAGAGAATTTTAATGGGAAAATCAGGTTTCACCACATTTGAGCATCTGGAGTCTGAAGAGTAGGTAGACCCCTGTGGTTGTGAGAATGTTTGGCTAATATATCTCTCTTTGCATGGAGTCTTTATTTTCTTTACAGTTTACTCTTATGCAGGAAAAAGAGATACTACTAACTGGCAATTCCTAGTCAACCAAAAGAGAAAACATTTCAAAGGTCTACTGCAGAAATTACCAGCATCATTAACTTAAAAAAATATCTGTACAAGGCTTGAAAATCTAAAACTCCTTTTTTGACACAATGGTATATAATATATTCCATGAGATTAAGCATTCCAGTTTAGGGCAATGAAATAGCATTTGGCAAATTATCACTCTCTGTGGACAAGATAATACCTTAGCATATTGAGAAGGTGGACTCATCCCAGCAGGGGAAAAGCAACTTCACATTCAGCTCCCTTGGCAGACAATGTTTCCAGGGGAGCAGCCAAGGGTTTGAGGGTGAGGTCGCAAACTCACTTGCAAATATGTTATACTGGGCTCATGTTGTAATTGTCGTTGTTGTTTTGTATTTGAGTTAGCTGATAACGTTTGAAATCAGGCTTCTCTTGAAACATAAAAAAGGTCTGGCAACACTGCTCTGACATCCCTCTATGGTGGTAATTGGCTGCTCTTCAGAGGGAACCTGTGCTCTCTGGTTGTCCTCAATCTCCACCTTATACTTGGTCTACTTCTTCATTTATCCTACCTACGTGGCCCCAAGAAACGTCTGTGTTTGTCACCCCTGGTGCAGGGTCTACTGACCGAGTCTCAGGCTGCACTGTGAGGGTGTTCTGAGGCAACAGCAGTCGGAAAGTTGTCTAAATCCACCAGAGAAGACTGGTTCCTAAGCATGTGATGCAGGTCTCAAAATACTTCCTGTAGGAGAGAGCGATTACAGGATAAACCCTATGGGCAGAGGGTGCTCATGAACAGGTAGGAGGCAAAAAGCCCATGAACTTTAGATCACACAAATATCCCTGAGCACCTACTGTGTGACCAACATTGTGCCAGATATGTCCCAAGAAGGAATTATCAACCTCCTGCTTGAACACCTCCAGCAACAAGGAACTCATTACCTGTCAAAGCTCTCTCTTCCATTTATAGACATTTAATATTGTAAAAAAAAGAAAAATGTACATCATTCCTGAGTATGTACTATAAGATAAGGCTGAGTTTAAACATATTACCTAATTTGAATATTCACAGTTATTATATAAAGTAAATGCTTTTTTTTCTTCACCTTATAGGGAAAAACTGGGGAGGCTTAGAGAGGTTAAGTGACGTGGCCAAGAACACAGCAAGTAAGTACGAGAATGGGCACTCCCGAGTTAACTCCAAAGCCTCTGTTATTGGTCTGACACCCATGGCCCTGTAATTACCCCAAAGATTTACTAGGTAACCAGTGGGTTAATTCCTAACAGATCAATTCACATTAGAAGGATAACAATTGGAAATGGTTTACTGGGTTACTCGCAGAGGTACTGACACGGAAAGAGGGCTCCTGGATTCCCTGGGCTCTAATGTAAAGGAACATCTCTCTAGTAGTGGGGTTTCGCGCACTGGGGAAATGCCGGGCAGTATAAGGCCTGCAGCAGGAGTTCAAATCACACCCCACGGGAATCGCGCTCTGACACTAATTGCGCGTGCGTCCTTGTACAAAGATCTCTCCCCTCCAGGTCCAGGTTTCCTTTCGTATTAAGTAAAGAAATTGTACTTCATTGTCCCCAGGAAGACTTGCAGCTTAGAGTCTATGCAACTACCAGATTCAAACTTAGTAAGATTTTGCCCTCTTTAACGCCTCCTGAAAATGACAACTGAGATATCCAGGTGATTGGATGAATAAATGAATAAAAGTGTCAGATGGTGAATAGCAGGTGGGGAGTTCAATTCATAGATCTCAGATTTGTAAAAATAAGTTCTGTCACATTGCACATAAGTTCCAAGTTGTCTGAGAGCAATAGTGTGTCCACAAAACCACCTTCCCACCTTGGCTCCCTTGCTCTTAAACCCCTTACTCTGGGGATGAGATCATGTCAGTAATCAGGAAGGGGCTGCCTTAATTTAGAGTTAGCGCTGTGTGTTGGGATCGGGCTGAGCTCTGGAATGACAGGCAGTCTTGGGCCGGGATACCAGTCTTTGACTTATAAACTTCATGATGGGGCACGTTTTTCAACCCCTCTGAGCCTTAGTTTTTGTCATGTAATAATTACAAATTTTCAGAGTTTTTGTGGTAATTAGAGACAATGTATTAAATATCTAATTGTGCCTTGTAAATAATGGAGTCTTAATATGTTACACAATAGAATGTACCACCCTGAGTAATGTTTGGTGAAATTCAGAGAAATTGCCATATTTGAATGAAAAAATGAAGGACAACTATGGAAGTCAAATAACACTATTTTATGAGATTATATATATAATGTCTCTGTATTTCAGACACCCACTACATATTAAGTGAGACTATCTATGTGCTTGTGTTATGTTTCCATTTTCCTACTAATTACTCTTACCTTTACAGAATACAAATTTAATCCTTTTCTCAAAAGGTATCAGTTAATCAAAATCCTCATCTTTCTCCAAAACAAGACAAAGATTTTAGAAAGCTTTATTTACCTTCTATAGTCTAATCTTTTTATTTAATCTTATTATTAACATCTCCAAAATAAATTTACTCTAGGACTTATTTACATATTTCAATCTACTTTTATGTTTTCATTCTCACCGTTGCTTTATGCTCACGCTCCTCTGCAGTCATATTTTTTCTGGCTGAAGTATATCCTTTAATAGTTATTTCACCAAACTTTTGTGAATGGTTAGTAAACCATCTTAGTCTTTGGATGTTTTGAACTGCTGTCACCCCACTCCAAACTGAGAGTTTGGCTAACTATAGGATTCTAGCTTGGCTTTTTTTTTTTCTGTCACTACCTTGAAACTATTATGCAGTTTTCTTCTCTCATCTAGTGTTGCTGATGAAAATTCTGCTATTGCTTTGAGGATAACCTATCTTATCTGTCTCATGTTTTTTAAAGATCTATTTCTTAATTATGATGTTTTTATGTTTACCATGGTGGACTAGGCATGGATTTATTTTTTTATTTATCATACTTGGGACTAGTTGTAGTCTTTGCAGTCTGAGGGATGTTCCTCCAATTCAGGAAAATTCTTAGCCTTTATTAAAATTATTCCTCTAACAAACACTTTATTCTTTCCTTCTATTAACTGTGTGTTAGACCTCCTCATTCTATCCAACACTTCTTTAAATTCACCTTTCATATTTTCCATCTCTTTCTCTCCCAGTGCTGCTTTTGGTTACTTTCCTTAGATTTATCTTTCAATTCACTAAGTCTGTCTTCAACTGCATTGAGTCTACTGTTTATCTCATCCTTTGAATATTTTAATTTTAAGTTTATTTCAACAACCCTGTTTTTAATTTCTGAAATTTCTGTTATTTTTCAGATGTTCATTTTTATAATATCCTCTTCTCCTTTTTATGAATTATTTTGCTTCCTTTATCCTTTTAACTTTTTAAACAAACTTAAAGTAAAAAAATAGATCATGCTATTTATTTATAGTTTATTATATTTACTTATTTATGTCTCTCTTGGTAACTCTATTGCAGTGAATTAAAGAGGGCTCCAAATTCTCTTTGAATCCTACTATTAAGAGATGGAGTCTAGTCTCTCTTCCTTTGAATCCAAACTGGGCTTGTGAATTGATTTGACTAATGAAATGTGTCAGAAATGACAGTGGGCCAGCTTCAAATCCACCCCTTACAAGTCCTGGTGGCTTTTTACTTTGCTTTCACTGAAGCTAGCAGCCTTGCTTTAATTATGCTCTAGTGAGACTGCATGCTCTCGCTGCAGCAGACCATGGGGAGAGTGGTCCTGGAAGATGAGAGGCCATCTGGATGTCCAGTCTCTCCTGATCTCCCAGATGAATGCAGCCATGTGCATGAATTCAGCCACACCAGGAGAGCAGAGAACCACCCAGCTGAGCCCAGTCAACCCACAGAATTGTGATAAAAAATGAATCATTGTTATTGTAAGCGACTAAGTTTTAGGGTAGTTTATTGCACAGTAATAGATCACTGAGACACCTGTGGACCCCGGGCTTCACCACCTGCTCACTGCTGTGGCTTTGATTTCTCATCACTTTCCCTTTCCATCTAAGTATCTATTAAACTCTTGTTCAGCGTAGTGTTCATTTTGTATTTTTGTGTGATTGGAGTGTGTTCATACTGGGGGCCAGTCAGTGTACAGTGTTCACACTTTCTCGATTCAATTTTTAAAAATTCAAACACTCGTCACACTTACAAAACAATCTAAACACTATGCCTTGGCTTATAAATCCTAAGTCTATGGTGTGAGTCGTGCCTGATTTGTGAACCTCATTACTTCCCATTCCCGCACATTCTCACCTCTAAAATCTTTTAGTTACTCCAATATGCCGTGATCTTTTTTGCTGTAAGGCCACTATGCATCCTGCTCCCTACCAACATGGTCTCTGCCCAGCAAGCACTACCACTCCACTTCCTTTTCTTCCTTCAGCTTGACTGCCATTTACTTAATAAAGCTTGCCCAATCCTTCCTGTAAATAGGTCCCTGCTGTTACTGTCTTTCTCAGGGACCTGCTAGAGCCCTTCAGAGCACGTGGCATTTTTAATTATTTCCATTTGTTGGTCGCCTTCCTCACTAGATGGCACGCTCCTTGGCGGTAGGCATTTTGTTTGTGCCTATATTCCCCATGCTCAGCAGGTGGAGAGTGGGTGCTCGATAAAAGAGTTGTCGAATTAATTGAAGATGCATAACAATTAACTGTAATTCAGGGCAGAAGGATATAGGCATTAGAAATGTCATAAAAGAGTAATTCATGGGAGTTTATAGAAAACTGGTAGGCGAATGATCCAGAAAGCCTGTCAGAGAAAGCCAACTTTGGTTTGGACTTTGAAGACAAAGAAGAACGGAAATGGTGGTGTGTGGAGGAGAAGCCTAAGTCATGAAGAATATGGCAGTATGTGAGTTCTCACCACAGCTAGGACACGGTTAGTGAGAGTGCAGGGAAGTGCATGTCAAAATGTCAGTATGGGATGGGAGAGGAAGCCAAAACTGTGGATTTGGGCTAGAGAACCAAGGGTCTAGTCCTAATGGAGTTTCATGTCTCAACATCTGTTTCATGTGGCTCCCAAGTGAGAAATGCATCTCCATTCCCACCCCAAAGTACAAAGAAAATATACACACGTACTCTTACCTGTCATTTCTATCATTTTAGATATCAGCTTGTGGTATATGAGCAGGGTGCAGAGGTACTATGCTTGATGGAGGTGAGTACACACAGAGAAATACACACACACACACTGCTCAAGCCCAGCCCATAGCTCATTATCCACATGGTTATTTACGGGATTCCTACAGAGTAAGCGGCAGAGGAGATGGCAGAGATTTCTGTGCAAAAGATTTGCACAGAAATAATTGGGACAAGAGCTAGCAGTTGGGAAACCAAATGTGTTATTTAACTAGGCTCTGCCCCCTGGGAGCTTCCTGATGAACCCCATTTCCATCCAATACCCAGGCTGTACATCAAATACCCTGCCTGCACTTGGAATACCAGCAGAGAGCCAGCTCTCTCAGACCCAGGAGCTGGAGAAATGTCAGAGCCTAGTGGTCCCTGATGTCCTGCTGGTGCTGGCAGTCAAAGCTTGTTGACAGACAATAGGGTTGTTGCATATATATAAGAAGCCCTGATGCACTTCCTGAGGAGAAACTGAACCGTGGCCTTGAATTCCAACAGCTGGGCCCGGTGAGTACTTGGGTACTGGTCTACCTTTCCTAGGCAGGGATTTAGAAGTGTTTCAATTTTAATTTTCCTTCCAAAATATGAGTGCTCCTATCAAAAATCAACCTTCTTAGAAAAATTCTGGGTTTTAATTTTTCCCTTCCCTTTTCTTATAGTCTCTTTTCTTTTGATTAAAGGATTGCTAGCCATTTATTAAGGACTATTTCAGATATTTTTAAAAGTACACAACAATATCATGAAAAACTGTGTTTCCTATACTCAGCCTAAGAAATAAAACATTACAGATGGAATTGAAGGCTGTTGTTTAACTCTCCCTGATTCTGTTTCTCTCCCTAACTTTCTGCCACAGGTCAGCACATTACTGAATTTAATATTTACCTTTGACACAAAATCCAGTGAATTTGAACTACATATATGGCTGCAAATACACACACATGTGCATTTTATGAGCTTAATTGTTCCCTCCCCAAAATTTATTATTGAAGCCCCAACCCCAAGCACGTCAGAATGTGACTGTATTTGGAGATAGGGCCTTTAAAGAGGTCACGAAGTTAAAATGAGCCATCGGTTTAGGGACCTCATCCAATATGACTGGTGTCCTTATAAGAGGAAGAGACACCAGGAGTGTGTGCACACAAAGAAAAGGCCGTTTGAGGACAAGGAGAAGGCGGCTGTCTGCAAGCCAAGGAGAGAAGCCTCAGCAGGAACCAACCCTGCTGACTCCTTGATCTCAGACTTTTATTTTCCAGAACTGTGAGAAAATATGTTTTTGTTGTTTAAGCCACCCTTTCTGTGGTGTTTCATATGGCAGCCCTAGCAGACTAATACAACCCACAAATTAGTTATAGTATTATTTTCATAATTTTAGTAGGTAAAAGTTAAACAAAAGCACAATATTTGCATAGATGCCTTCAAAGTAAACATTTATTAATTAAAAGGGGAAAATGTAATTTTACAGTGGAGAAACCTGGCAAAACCACCTTAACCGAGTGAACAAGGTTAATAGCAGCAGTAGTGAGTCATAGCTACATCATGTACCCAGATGTGGTGCCCTGAAAAGATGTCACCTCTGTTGTCTCCTTCCTGATAAAGACAATCTCAATCTAATCATGAGAAAACAGCAGGCAAACCTAAACTGAGAGGCAGTCTGCAAAATACCTGACCAGAACTCTCCAAAAGTGTTAGTGAAGGCCACGAAAGACAAGGGATGACTGCAAAACTGTCACAGAGCAGAGGAGACTAAGGAGATACCACAACTCAATGTGACATGGGATCCTGCATTGGATCCTGGAACAGAGAAATGATGTTAGTGAAAAACTGGTGAAATACAAGTAAAGCCTGCAGTTTAGCAAATGCTGTTGTACCAACGTTAATTTCCTACTGTGATCATTGGGCTGTGGTAATGTAAGATGCTGTCAGGGGAAGCTGGGTGAAGGGCAGATGGGAATGCTCTGTATTTTTGAGACACTTCTCTAAGTGTATAATTGTCTCAATATGAAGAGTCCAGAAACCCCAAACAAATCTAATTCGTTGGCACTTGCCACCTCATCTTTGAGTTTTCAGAGAGCTATAGACAGCAGCCCACAGGCTTTGCAGTCAGAGTGAGGTGGGTTCTGTTCCCCGCTCCTCCCTCACCAATTCACGTGTCCCCTGGGGGATAGCTTCATTATGAGATGGGGCCTCCAAAGCTGACCTCACAGGGTTATCATGTGGATTAGGTAAGTGAGTATGCTTTGAGCAGGTACAACACGTGGGAGCATTCTAAAAATGTCCATTTCCTTCCCCACCCATGTCTTCTTGTATTTACACTCAAGTGAGTAAATAATTGATCATACTTCACCAATAAGACAAGAGAGGACGATTCCATGAGACATATCTCATTAGAACTCTGGTAAATGATGTCAATAAAACAAAAGAAATGACATGAGAGAAGAACTACCCAATAGAAGTGCACTGGATGGCTTCCCAGTGTCCCTCCTCGGCCTGCTCTGGGCCCAGGGGCTGTCTCCGTGGCCTGACCCACCAGGGCCCCCTGCCCTCAGGCTTTGGGCGGGCTCAGTGAGGCCCTGGCAGAAAACCAAAAGGTCCAGGAGGGAGAAATCAGGGTGCTTCCCGCCCTTCCCACTGGATCCCACCATGGTGGGGCAGCCTTCTCTCCAGGGTATGTTGGAGTAGCTCTCAGCTGGGTTCCAAGAACTGCTCTCTCCCTTTCCTGCGGGCTGTCAAGGGCTCCTCACGTCGCTAGGCAGGGCTTTCTCTCTGTACCTTGCTGCTCTCTTTCACCTCCACACCCACAATCAGCAAAAAGGTCAGTTTACCCTGGATTAATGCTCTGTTTTGAGCCTCTTCCCCTAATTTCTGATTATTTTTTCTCCTCCAAGTGAACTTGACAATGAAGTGGAATGCAGGTTAAAAATAAATATCCATCAATTAGAATTGTTTGGCATCAATCTCAAACCTCTGCAATTTTATTATTCCTCTGTTGACAACAGTGAAAAGGCAGTGGCATTGGGGCTGTAGAAAGCGTGGGCTCGGGAAGGGTAAGAACTTCAAGATACCAGCTCTGTATCCAATTAGTGCATTGGCTGAATGTGGCAACCATAAAGAGAGTCTGCCACTCCACTCTGGGAGTCTCCCGTCCATGGGTAGCATCTTTAAAATAGTTGTTCAGCCTGTTGGAAGATGGTTCTTCTAGTGAAAGCAGAGGCATTTACATCTCTCACAGCGATTGAACAAAGGCTGTGTGCCTCATGCAGTTATCAAGATTTAATGTCAGGAACACTAGACATAATCCACCACCCAGGAAAGTAGAGATTAATGTGTTCCTTTGATTCTTAGACACACCTTTTTTTAACATTTCTGAATTGGAGCTACATTCTATAACATAAATTATTATAAATGTATAATAAATATAAAAATAATCTAGTCACCATGCAGAGTGATAAAATATATTCTAATAATAGTTCTTATTGCCTTCACATATGAATTTTTCCCACTTGAAAAGGGAATTATTCAACCAATTATTATTTCAGTTCTGGTATTTCCATTGATAGAAATAGACTCAATTTTAACTTAAATTTGAATCCTTAAATGTCACTTAAAATGTCATTAAAATATCACACCTAGTTTTAGTATAGGCATTAAAAAGGCATTGTATACGTAGAAGATTACATTCAGTATACTAGGCAATGCAATGAACCATGGTAGAAATGACCAAATGTCTCAGAATAAATCACAGAATTTTCAGTGCTAAGACAACTTGACCCAATGCTCAGGCACCAGATATCCATGTTTGAAAAGATTCCCCATAAGTATTTAATTTCTGCATTGGAACGAGTGTGAATACATTTGTCTTGAAAATTCCTAATGTTTTTCATTGAAGTTCTTGATGAGATTTTTTCTGGAATTTCCTGAGACATCATTAGAGGACTAATTACTGGTAAATTTTTGTATGTGCCCCATTAGTGTTTAGAAAGAATAAATATACTCTCTTTACGAAATATTTATTTCTCCATCTTTTATCTAGGTCTTTATTAATATTCATATCAGATTGATATCTATATAAATTCACCTTCAAAATATATATTCAATCTCATATATACATATACATATACATGATTCAAAGATTAATATGAATTAAAAAGTCAAGCTCCTTAATTGTGTTAATCAAATCTCCTGTACGTAGCTGTACTGAACTATTATCTACTTTGTTGGTTTCTGAACTATATTGTATCTCTAGTAATTTGCTTTCTATATTTTAAAGCCATATTGATAGTCATATAAAGTTTATATCTATTTTAACTTTCCAAATAAGTGTTCTTCTTTGTTCCATTTCATGACTTTTGCATTGAATTTTCTTTTAGCTACACTGCCTACATTGGTTATATTTTTATTAGCATTTGCCCAGTATATCTTTCTCTATTCTCTGATTTTCAGACTTTTTGAAATTTTTTCTAGATATTTCTCTTTGACTCTTCTAGATACTTTAGTAGATGACTTTAATCCTTTCATATTTATCATGGTTCTGATAGATTAGGACTCATTCCTGACAACTTTATGTTTTCTACTTACCATGCTTATTTTTATTTTCTTTTTATCTGTATTCTTTTGTCTGATTAAGTTCTCTTTTTCCCATTTTTTTCTTCTGCTACAGTTTGAATGTAACACTCTTTATTTCTATTTTTCTAGTTGTTACTTTTAAATGCTTGCCGTGGATATTTTAACTGATACTTTGCTAAATCTATTTAGTGATGATTATTCCCTCCTCACCACTACCGCCAACATAGTAGCATCAATATTTAAAACTCCGGTGTAATTTATTTCCCTCCACTTTTCCCTTCCTACACATTTAATCCTGTCTATTAATGTTTGTCTTCCAAAATTTTACATACACCCACACCCACACACACACACACACACATGCACACATATTTATTTACTCATTTATTTCCAAGTTCTCTAATAGGAACTTTTTGTCATGACTGCCTATTCTTGTTTTATATCCTCCAGTTCTTCCTTCATGAATATCTTTCTTTATTTCTCCAATGATCTTAAATTTATTTGTTTTCAAGCACTTTTTAGATTTCTCTTTCATTTGAGTTCTTTCATTTGTTGAGTGTGTTTTCTCTTTTTTTATTGATGCTGGCTTTCCTCATATTGTTCCTATGAATTTGAGGCTTAGAAGGGAAACTTTAGTCCTGCTCATTCTTTTTTTTTTTTTTTTTAAATTTTATTTATTTATTTTTTCCCCCAAAGCCCCAGTAGATAGTCGTATGTCATAGCTGCACATCCTTCTAGTTGCTGTACATGGGACTCAGCCTCAGGATGGACGGAGAAGTGGTGCCTCGGTGCGCGCCCGGGATCCGAACCCGGGCCGCCAGCATCGGAGCGCGCGCACTTAATCACCAAGCCACGGGGCCGGCCCTAGTCCTGCTCATTCTATGATCTTGAAGCCAGAAGTCTTCTCTAGCTGACTTTTAAGAGAAGCTGTTTAACTGTCAGTAATACATAATCTCATTAAGAGGAAAATTAAAAGCATAAGTGTAAAAGAAATGTAAGTAAAATCCTGGTATTCTTCATTTTGCCTCAAAATTAAATTACCAACACAAAAGTGTTAAAGAAAAGAAGATTGAAAGTATGGATTATGAAAACTTATCATGATGTGATGTATAACTTCCTGTGGTTAAATAATTCTGAAGCATCTTATCACTCTAAATAGGAAGAACATTTAGATTCACATGTTGATTATGATGCTGTAGAAGAAAGTGGTAAGGAATGTTATAAATACGTTACTATCAGTTGAATATGTGCATTTGTATGTATTATGAAGTATTCTTTCATTCTGTCAAGCTATTATGAAATCCACAATGTCTCTTACAATTAGTGGCTTTTTCTAATCAAGAAAATATGGTATCATCCCAATTTTGTAGATGTGGATACTGAAGCGGAAAGAGGTTAATTAATTTGTCCAAGGTCACACAGGAAGTACCAGAATTTAAATTAGGCTGTCTGACTACAAAGTCCTTTGTGTGGGAGATTATTTGACTTTTGTGCAGAAGTCTAACATGCTCAATTTCTTTGCAGAGAAGGTGAAAACATCTTGAGATGTGAAAACTAATTTTCACTTCACTTTCCTGATCACCCTAAGATTGGGCTGACCATTTCTTCTAAAGCTTCCATAATACCCAATTTTCCACTTTTGAAGCCTTTAACAACAACAAAAAAACAACTATATGATCGTTGCCTGTTTATTTGTTTGTCTTGGGTATTTTTCTACCGTCTCATTAGGGGCTAGGGCTGAGTTAAATTTTGTATCTCCATATCTAGTACAGTGCTTGATATACAACAGAATAGCAACAAATAGCTGTGGAATGAATGGATACCACAATTAACACAATGCAAAATATACATACTAAAAAAGTTAGGAAATGAAATAACAGGATTATGGGTGCCTTTTTTCCTCTAGCTTCCAAAAATTTTAGGATGAGATCTCAGTACCTTGCAGGGTGGGAGTTAGGGAAACAAAAATGCAAAGATGGCCAGAGCCAGTAGAGCTGGGTCCTTGAACTAGATCTTCTGCAAACTCCACAAACTTAACATTTTGAGGCTTCAGTAAAGTGTAAACTTAGGAGATTGGATTAGATGCTCTCTAAGGCCCCTTCCAGCTGTCACAGTAAGCAGTATTAAAAGTCAGATCCCTTTTTATCGGTAAAATTAGAAATCTCTGTTCTCCACAAGTGTATCCAATATCTGATAGGGAGAAAATGGCTGCCAGAAAGATATGCAATTACTAAGTTCATGATCATCTACTCTATTCCCTTTGTGAACATTAATAAAAACTATAGATGAAATTGAAACCACTGTTGGGACTAAACATGTCGACAGAATACCACAAAAATAACCATCCAAGTGTGTCCAAGTGTGCAGTTAGCACAAGCGAGGCCAGTAATTTGACCCTCCAGGACCCAGGCAGATGCGGAGCTAACTGTATTCACAACACGCTGGTTCTCTCACCGAAGGGACAAGCTCTAAGAAGGTTACCTTTCTGATCGTTTCTGGACACATCCGGTGAATGGATCTTTTGAGGTCATTCAATCCATTTGTTGGCTTCCAGACTCTATTTCAGGGGATTATTACTTTTCTATTTAAGTATTTACAGGACTCTCTCTTTTGCTCTGCCTAACACAGTTAATCGTTACTTTATAGAACATAATATGCCTCTTCGGGGTTAACATACTATAGGAAAAATGCTTAAGTACTCAGATTTCAGACTTTTTTTAATGACTGGAAAGATTAAAGAGGGAAAATGAAGTCACGTAGGAGAACAAAGAACGCTCAAAGAAAGCTCAGACTGTCCCTATAGAGAAAAATTATCCAAACGTTTGAAACGAGACCCGCTGTCGCTGGAGCGGTTTTAAAATACTCGGGTTGGAATCTCATGTGTGTGAATGTCACTTTGCCTGGAAGCTAAAAGTTATATAACAGGAAAATCTTGCTTAACCAGAAATGTAGCTAGTTGGGAACCCCAAATAAGCTATGAGGGTATGGTTCTCTACTTTAGAAGAAGGAAATAAGTCATAAGAAAAAGGCAGCATATACAGTATGGGTTGGCTCCTGGTTTAGAACAGATGCTCATCTTCTCTACCAGCTCCGAGTTGTGGCAATTCCTCTAACCTCTTTCTCTCCTGCTGATTTTGTAAAATGTTGACCATCAGACTTTATTGTCTGAATACATATGAAATTTCCAGAGTCCTTATTACCTTCAAAACTGTGACAGTTTGGAACCTTAATTGTACATTTATTGTGCTTAAACAGAAAGAATAAAATATAAATTATTTCAATATGGTAATTATAACATGAATGCTATAGTAGATTCTTTACACGCAAAAGATCCTCCCAAAATTCTAAATATGTGCCTATGACGTTAGAATATAATTTCTTCCATAAAATGTCAACTGTAAAGGAAGAAAATCAAGTTACCTCTTTAGATATTTAATTATTCTATGCCCGGGATGAAGGTTTATAAAGGCATAACAACAAATTTTGCCATATATATAAATCGTACACTGTGTTATCTTAGAAACATTGACCACAGCTTAGCAAATATGAAAAAAAAAAAAAATAAAAAGACTTGCACGTGGACCCAAGGTTCTTTAGTAGGTTGTAAATATTCAGATTTCTCATTCATGCTGATTAATGCCCTGGCTCCACACGTCACAGAAAGCGGAAACACCAGCCTGGTTTGTCCACCAACATCTCTGACACTCTTCTCCTCCCTCGATATGTGTTTGTAGTAGAAGTTTCTTCTTCCAATAAATGGCTGAACATACGCTTCTCCTCAGTCAGCAGCTCAGCCCGGGAGGAAACTCGTTTATGGCAAGGTGGGCAGCTGGTGCCATCTCTCCCAACTTCACATTATCAAACACCTTACAGTTATCCAACCAGCCTTGTCTCGGGTGCCCACAAGCGCGGGGGCTGCCCCTGCGCGCCAGTGCTGCATCACGGAGCCAAGTGTGTGGACCCCACCTTTCTCTCGAATCTCATTTGTGTCTGCAACACTAGTAAAGGAATTTTCTCCCACCGCAAGCTAATCACTATTCCTACTTCCACTACAGCTTTATCTCCCACAGATAAGCAGTTTACATACTGACAGGAGCATGTTCTAAAAAATTCAAAAATGGCTTTTTCTTATTTCCTATAGAGCATATGGTGAACCTGTTTATGTTATGGGCCTGGTAGAATCGTCAAGTTTGACATTCCACAATTAATATATCTAAACTTTCTATTTTTAAAATTAAGACCTGTCATTTCTCAGGTCATCTCTCCACTCTCCCTTCATTTCTTTTATCAAGACAAGGACTATTTACGTTTCTTCAGTGCAGCGTTTTTCATAAAGAAACACTGTTTTGATCATTTCACCAGAGTTTTATCGACATGTTCGAGCCCAGATGCTCAGCAGATGGCCGGGCTCGCTCACTAGCTAAGTGACGTTTTCTGGAACTAGATTTCTAGAGCAAGATTCAAATTTATGTACAAGGAAAAGTTCAATATTCATTCATTGAAGAAATATTTATTAAGTGTCTACCATATGCTGGGAAAAGTAAAATGACAAATTTCTACATGTTAAGAACTATTGGCATCCCTCGGAAATAACTGATATTGAAAATGTCAAAAATAATCTTACCTTTGAATAGCATTTTAGCATTTCAATGTGCTTTTCCAACTATCATTTCACTTGAAAAGGGATATTTTCTTCAATCTAAGGAGAGACTAAATAACTTGTTCTACTGTTAAATTAGGGCTTAAATACAAATCTTCCATCTTAAATTTGTGTCTTTCTACCATATTACAGGTAAACATTATTGTTTACTCTTTTCCTGCAGTGTCTTCATGCATTCATTCTCCCCTGAAGCTGGATAGTAGCTGCCTGAAGAATGGAGCTCTGTCTCTTAATCCCAGTCCAATTGTCCCAGCCACTCTTCTCCCACACCCACACCGTGCCTGTCCCCATGTCCCACACATCAGCCGCTCGACAAGGAAGGTGATAGGGTGGAAGAATCACAGGAATTGGACTCGGGAATATCTAGGATTGGGTCCCAATTTTCAAGTGACTTCTCATCTCTGAGTTTTGATTTTCCCAAAACAAAATGAGGATAAGAACAGCCCTCAGAGGGCTGTTTCCAGGATTGGATTAGCCTTTCTCTAGATTTACCGAGTGCTGGGTACTCCGTGAGCACTCCGTGAGCGTCAGCTGTCCCCTCCCTGGTTGCGTCCCCGTGTTCTTAGATGTCTACTGAGCTCAAGCTCTCCTTCTCCCTGACGACAGGAGTGCACAGCCCCGCGAGCTCCAGGCACCGGGGGATGGCAGCAAGCCCTGCACACAGCTGTGGCATACAAAGTCTGGGTTCTTCGCTCAGATGAGTCTGCTCCCAGATAAAACAAAATGAATTAAAATTAACGCTATTTGAATCAACTAACAAGCTCCTGGAGATGCCTCTGACTTTTGTAGGAAAAGGACTGTGCAAGAGGAAATATTCCATGGAGGAATTCCAGCTATGGAAGTACCCTAAAAGATGGGTACTGTTTCCTCAAAAATTGTTTGAGAAAAAAATATAGGCATAAAAAATGCTACTATTAGATTTCTGTGAAATGTATCAGTAATAGCAAGAAGGGATTATTACCATATCATAATTCTTGTCAACTAGTAGTTGAAGTGTTGCCCCCAGGGAAAAGTGATTTTAGATGTGTTTTAGTTTCCTCCAGAGAATAGAAAGTAGATCAATGATCAAAAATTAGACAGAGGGAGACATGTTAGCTTGATGTAAAGACTGTCAAATAGATGTATCCAAGAATGGATTGCACTGCTTTCAGAGGTGATAGATCCCCGTATACAGAGACAGTACAAGGAAGCCAGGGATGACTTTCTATCAAGGAAGCTGCAGAGGAAATTCCTAAAACCAGCGATAAGATCCAGTTACTACAAATATTTTAAATAATTGCACATGGCATTCTTTATCTCCAAAGCGATGATCATAAAAAATAAGAATTTGTGGTGATGTAATTTTTGCCATTGTTATCACTATTATTGTTGTTCTGTTTGAATAATAATCCCGGAAAGGGCAGTTCCAGTTCTCTGGCCTTAGGAGCAGAGAGGAGAGAGGCTCAGGTGTGTGCAACTGTGCAAGAGTCTGTGACCTCCAGTACCCTCCTTGACTCCTGGCTAGGAACAGCCACCTCAACTTCCTTCTCTGGGAAAATGCAGAGGAGATTTTGTTGGTCCAAACGAAGCTGAAATGAAATAGGGAATGAGAAACAGAGCTTTCTTGCTTTCATTACTATAGCTACTTACTCAGTCACACTCACCCAGATATTTTCCAACTTTCATCCTTTTCTCCACATTCCCCATGCAAATGATTTTTTAAATTGAGTTATGAAACAAACTGATTCTAGCGGTCTTTTCTAGGTAGGACATGCATTGTGAGTCCCAAAATAAATAAACAGAGCTACTTGGCTCCTCGCCAGATAGGAAGGAAAGCTGGGCGGATTCTATCCTCAGGGCTCGCCTTCCTGCCTCTTACTCCCAGACCCCTCAATCCCCATCTTCCCCCAGGCCCCCAATTCTCGGCCACCCAAATCCTCCAAATCCACAGACCAAGTGAGCTGAGGCTGCCTGGCCAGCAGTCTCCTCTGTCCTCTCCTTCCTCGTTGCCTCCTTTGCATCCAAGCATCTCTCATAGGAACTTGCCAACTTCACCAATGTCCCTGATTTATCTTCCTGGGCCTCTCTGCCCTTGACACTGTTGATCATTTCCATCTCCTAGAACTCTTCGCTTTGGCTTTTTCTGTAGGATTTCATTGATTTTTCTCTTCCTCTAGCATTTCCATAGGAGTATTAGAAGGTCTACATCCACATCCTTCTCTTTTTATCCTGCACCCTCAAATCACACATTCTTTATGTCAACAGCACTTAAATATTTATATTTTTGCCATTCCCACTACTCTCATTCACCAATTTGCCCCCTCATCATCTCCAGAAGCACGCCCCTAAAACACCTCAACCTCAATCCCACCAGTTTTCATTTAAACTGTTCCTTCTGTTGGGAAGGACCTTCTTCTCATTCCCCCTTGACTACACAAGTTCTAACTCACCTTCCACGGTTCAACTCTGTGTCTTCTCCTATATGAAGCTTTCCTACTGCACATCCCCAAGGCAGCCTGAAGCATCTCATGCATACTTCCGACCAGTTTATTAATCACTTTGGATACCTGTCAGCTCTGATAGATGTGAGCTCCTGGAGGACAAGAGATGCATTTTGCCAATCACAGCATCCTTTGCAACAGCACAGTGCTTGGCAATTTGGGGTCTGAGAAATATTTCAAAAAGGAGTTAGGCGAAATCTCAGACTTACAGGTCATGTAGCATTTGGCTAGTACCTTTTGTTAAAGCTCTTGCCAAATTCTTCTCACAACTCCTATGCAAAAATGCAGGGGACCAAAGAGGGTAAATGAAAACTACTGATAACAAAGAAAATAAGAGACAAACGTTCTGCAAAGATATCTATAATCCGAATAACCTTTCTTCCAACTTTAAGACCAATAGAACTTGATAGAGAGAGGAAAAAATGCACCAGTCATGTCTCATGAAACAGATCAACTCTACCCTTCTGAAAAAATAAGGCATTTCATTCATCCTTCAAATTTTGCTTTCTGGATCAGACACTTAAACCAAGAAAAAACTTTGTAGCCATTTCTCAATTAAGTATATATGCTATTTTTAATTTTTGTGTGTGTGTGTGTGTGAGGAAGATCAGCCCTGAGCTAACATCCATGCTAATCCTCCTCTTTTTGCTGAGGAAGACCGGCTCTGAGCTAACATCTATTGCCGGTCCTCCTCCTTTTTTTCCCCCAAAGCCCCAGTAGACAGTTGTATGTCATAGTTGCAGATCCTTCTAGTTGCTGTATGTGGGACGCGGCCTCAGCATGGCCGGAGAAGCAGTGCCTCGGTGCGTGCCCGGGATCCGAACCTGGGCCGCCAGTAGCGGAGCGCGCGCATTTAACCACTAAGCCATGGGGCCGGCCCTATATGCTATTTTTAAATAGCTCAGACATTGAACAATTGCGTACATATGCTATCAGTAGCATGGATGTTCACTCAGAAGTTACAACAGAAGTGAAGAAGCAGCAAGCTCCGTGGTGGCATATGGCATCTAAGACGGGGTACCAACAGGCAAAGATGGACTTTATAGGTGCATTTGGCTAGAAAAAAGGAAAGGAAAAGAAGAAGAAAAACAGGACAGGGAAAGGTTAACCCGGGTGCTCTACTAGTAGTAAGACTATTTTTCTCTTGATTCATTGTGTACTTTTTAACAATTTTCCTTAATGAACTTTGTAGTACTTTACAACCTGGGAAAAAGCATTTAAAAATTTTTAGGAGTAAATAGAAAGCTGCCGAAAGGCAAAAAATGAGGATGCTAATATTCAAATCTGAAACCCAGAAACCAAAATCTTTTAAATACGATGATGACTCTGAGATGCATGAAACCTTCCTCCTGCCCCAAGTCCTCATCCTACTTCCTGCAAAGAAGGGTCCCCTGCCCATAGCTGCCTGTGTTCCCAAGCAGATAAGATTTACTGCAGGGGTGGGGGTGGGAAGGAAAAGTGCTGGGAGATATTGATTGCAATTAACTTTGCCACTGATTGGTGTGACTCCAGGTGAGCCCCGCTATTTAGTAAATGGGGTGAGACTCTCCAAGATTAATGGAGGTTGTCAATAGGGTGGTGGGCTCGGGCCCAGAGGGTCACATAACTCCATTTTTTCCACTTTGAAAGTGAAATTATCAGGGAAACAGGGAGAGACATTATAAGAATGAAGAGAATGATCAATGCCACTGATCATATTCCCATCCCTAATCACCGTGGCTGCGCCCAGAAAAACAAAGCTCCTTTTATTGATGGTCTAAAGTGCATGGCCTGGACGCCTTTTGCAATTAAACATAATTGCGAGTTTGCTTCCTGCCCGCTGCTCTTATTTCTGGCTCCCATTGGTGGAGGCACGGGCTGCACTCTTCACTGTCCGCCCCGCACTAAATGCTTGTGTGTGTATTTTGGGAGCTGAAGACGTAACCACCCCAATCACGAGGGAAAGGTACCTGAGAAGGGCGCTCCCACGTCCCCTTAGGTTAAGTTGTGTGTGTGGTGAGGAATGTAGGTTAGTCACACTAGGATCGATTGGATGGAAATCATTTCTCCTGGGAATTAGAACACAATTGGGAGATGGCAGATAACTTTGTGTGCTTCTTTTCAACGTCTCTTCTTCGCTTAGGAACAAACATCTCCCTATTGATTGTAAAAGGCTACCCAGGTAAATGTCACAATTCTTTGAGCTGAGTAAAGAGTCGGGGAATCAAAATTGTAATAGCAGTGATGAAATAAAAAGTATGGATTCCTAACGTGGAATTCCCTCAGAATAACGTAGCAGCAGAAAATCTCAGGAAATAAAGTGTTTAGCAGGTTGATGAATTCAGCTTAACTTTAGTCTCATCATCCAGGCCTCCCAAAACAGGCCTTTGTAGCAGGGAAAGCAAGTTTGCCTAAATCAATATGTTTTCTCAGGGACTATGGTGTGATCATAAATCATCATTTGCATGACATATTTGTGCTAATAAATCTACCTTGAAGAGAGAGAGAGAAAGGAAAGTGGTTAACAATAAACCACACTTCTAACCATAGGGAGAATAACATAAAATCTGAGTTTCTATGGACACACAAATTTGTGTGGCTGCAGTCACATTAAACCTGTTTTCGCCTCTGAGTGCCTGTGGGTGCAGGTCAGCATAGAACAATCTGGTGGAATGTAACCTCCCTTTGCTGTGAGAGAGCCAATTGTAAGTTCATTTGTCTTGGATTCTTCTCAATTGTTTTTCCTAAAAGGACAAAAATGGAGCAAGTTTATTTAGTGGTTTGGGTAGAAAACGAAGAGAAGGATTACTCAACAAACTAAAAATTTCCTCTTGAACCTCCAATGAAGGCTCAATAACCAGGAACATTCCTAGCAAGTCTGCAATAAGTTAAGAAGAAGCCAAATGGACTGATGACTTAGTGATGACATTAACAACGTCTTCATAGTTTACCAGCCTTATTTGCTGTTTTGTAGAATAATAGTTTCATTCTTTCCTTCAAAATATTTCACATCAAATGTGGGGAATTACTGGAAAGACAGCAAAAAAGTATGGGCTATGGTGCCAGACAGACTTGAGTTGGAATTCTTATTCCATCATTTATTATTTATAGGCACTAGTTTCCTAACCTCTGTAACAAGGATAGTAATGACCACTTCACAGGGTTATTGTGAGGATGAATTGAGATAACATGTGGTAACCGAAAAAACTACACAAAACAATGACAATACCTAACTCAGAACCAGACACATACTATGTGTTCAATAATGTTCATTTTTCTTTCCATTTTTAACAAAATAATGTTCATTTTTCTTTTCATTTTAAATCAAAAATCATAGAGCTGGAAGGGACCTGAGAATTCACCCATTTCACCACCCTGTGTTTTGCATGTGGTTCAGAGACTTACTCAAAGACTTCAGAGAATTGCTCAAGGTAACACGACTACTTAATAGCACCGAAGGAGCAGGATAAAGAACTCTGAATTTCTAATTCAAGCTCTGCTCACACTGAACCATTCTTTGAAAGAGCAGTTGTTGATTTTTTTCTCTTTACCCAAATAAAACTTGTTTATAGGTGAACATTTGAAAAATTAAAAAAATAAAAGCACATACAAATACAAAAAATCACCGTAATACCTGCAACCAGAGATGAATGCTGTTTATACTCTGGTACAGAAAATTCAGGGCCACCCTGCACAGGTTTCTCATAGTATATATAGGATGGCCTTTTTCACATGCAATAAAAGAACCAAACAAAGGTCTTTTTTCCTTTTTGGATGATGGGTGTTCTGTGTTATATCTCATCCTTTTCTGACAAGGTATCTCTTAAAAATCATTACCTTTTTTCACATGTGAAAGCGAAAGCAGCTGTTTCTACCATCTTCTTTTCCCTCTAGCCAGCCAGAGAGCAAAGGCCACTGTGGGCCAAATGCCCCACTAGCCAGACACTGTTCAATTTGGAATTAGTAAAATTTTCAACTGAACTATTATTTTATTACATGGTGGAAAATACGCATTGCTTCAATTGCCCAAATGTTTAAATTGTTTGGCCTCATGAAAAGCCAAGTTTAAAATAAGAATTTTTTGGCAAGAAGAAATCTCCTGATAAAAAGCATGTGTTGAAAAGAAAACAAAAATATAGTGGGAGGACATGCTTTCACTCTGGGTTGGTGGCCTAATAATTTATCTTGATCTATATTATAAATCAAGCCCCTCTACTGCAACATTTACCTAAGGAATAATTTTTCCTGATTTTAGAAAATTATAGGATTAGATCATACACTTGCACATAATCATATCTTTGTATATGTATGCATGTGTGTGTTCATGGAAGTATGTGCACACAGTCAGTGTGCATACATGTACGTGTATCTATAGAGGTAGATATAAACACGTATATGAAAATGTTGTGTGTGTGTATTGAGAGTGAGACAGAGACTGAAGTTTGATTCTGAGCCCAAAGATGGCATTGAGAGCTGGTCTGAGGCACTGCGTGTAGCTAAAAGGAATCAAGGGAGATGGTGATTCCTTAAACCATTTATCACATGCCAGACACTGTGCCCTGTCCTTTACATATCACTAATCTGCACAAAAATCCTAATTGGTTGCCCTCATTCACTTCGTTTTACAAATGGGGAAACAAGTTTAAAGAGAAAATTAAACACAGTGTCACACAACTAGAAATTAAACCCTGGTCCACATAAATTCAAATATTCTCTTTTTCCTTCACTTTTCATTCATTTTTCTCCTTCACTGTCTATCTCTGGAAGAGTGGGAAGAATTTAATGTAGGAGGGAAGGGAGCACCTTCCAACAGGTAAAGAATAAGCAAAAGCATTTAGTCGAAAGAGATCAAGGAGTGAAAAGAATGTGTTGAATCCTACAGGAGGAGCTCTAAGAAGTCTGCACCTATAGGCAATTCTGGAATAACCGACAATCTCAGGAGAGAGTTGGAAGGAAAGCCACTTTGACCTTTCCTTTATGCCCAGCAGTGGTACATTTGACACCCAAGGAGAATCATTTTTTGACACCCTTGTCCTCAATACAACAAAATTATTTTTAGTATTAATCATGTAACAATCATTAACAACCATTCTCTTGCCTCATTCTTTGCTTTTAAAAGGAAAAACAATTTAAATAGAAGAAAGAATTTTAATTTTAAAGATATATTAATTCAGTAAACAATTTTGTGTATGGACTAAAATCTGCATTTACCTAACAAAAGTATTCCACTTCACAGTTTGCACACCGTGATGCTATTGTAAATGTTATACACGACTAGGAGCCCCAAATGCTTGCTTAGAAGGACAGAGTTGAAGGAACTCAAGTTCCTTTTCTTCCTTTTTCCAATTACTGTGATAGATCTAAATGTAAATCTAAATCTACAGTTATAACAGGAATATAGAGTAATCCAGTGTGGGAGACACCAACTGTGCCTGGAGTGAGCCTGCCCAATTCCAAACCATTCTGAACCTATTCAAACCGAAGGGCAGAGCTGAGTCCGCATGTGCAGCTCCAGAACCAAGAGCAGGGCTTCAAGGCTCCAACCCAGGCCAACAGCCCATAGCTGTCGTGATTCCTCACTCCCAACTCAAGTTTTATTATTTTATTTTACTTTTTTGGTCTTATTTTTCCTGCCATCTACAAAAACACAAAGAGGAGAAAGTACTTTTTTCCACATTTCACAAAACTTAACCACTCTCCATGTTTGACAAGATATCGGATATGGTAACGGGGGCAGCAGAGTGGGAAGTAAGAGATTCTTGTAGGTTTCTGAATAAGCAAAATGTTTAAAAAAAATTAGACTGATGGATGGCATAGGTAGTTGCCAACCGATGTGAATATACTTAATTCCACTGAATTCTATGCTTGAAAATAGTTAAAGTGGTAAGTTTTATGTTATGTACATTTTACCACAATTTTTTTTAACAAACAAAATTAAGAAAGATTAGACCAACAGCAGAACAAAGTATGAACTGTAGGGGAAAAAAAAAACACTGTGGGGAGGACCAGGAGATCTTTCATAGATTTTCTAGAAAAAAGCTAGTTGCTATTTTACTTTTAAAAACAGATGAAGATGATTCAATAGTCAAGTATTACTTTGGGCAACCAAAAACATTATTAAATGCCTTCCATGTGATGTTGGATTTTTACTCATGTCTGACTTTCTATGATTTACTGGTCCTTCCAAGGAAAGCAATAAAGTCAATTAGACTCTTATTTGCTGAAAAATAAATGCCTATCAGTTACACTGGATGTTTTTACTCTTGTTGACATTCCTAGAGCCCCTCTCTCTAGCTGGAGTGGGCATCCTCCCAGTTTTGCCAAAAAGACACACCCATGCCTGTTTCGCGGGTCCTTTTGAGGCAGCTCCGTCCCGTATTGCCAATGTGGACTCCACGTTTGGAGTGGTGTTTCCTACACTGTTTTATGTTCATTATTTTTCATTTCTACATTGTCTGTATTTGCCAAAAGCCTTCTTTGCTTAATTAGGGAAACAAGTTTGGGGAATAAAATTACATGAACCAACAGAAAATAATTGCATCTCAGATGCACAATTTTAGGAAAATTATCTGCTCATCCCTCTCTTCGGCTCCTTACCTCCAGCAGCCCCCTGCCAATATGTGTCCACTAGGAAGAATATTTTTAAAGACAGCAGGTAATTAAGAGGTTTTTGGCATTGAGTAGAAGTTCCACACGATTTTTCATAGTACAACGGGTTTGAAAGCATTCCCATGTGGTAGAAGGATCATCCCCAACCGTCAAGTAAACTTGAAAATCAAGTTAAAATTATGAAAACACACACACAAAATAGCATTTTAAGTAGGAAACAATCAATGATTTAGTTTAATCCCCTCATTTCACAGATGAGCAAACTGAGGCATGGCGAGGTTAACTGACTCGACACAGATCTAGTCAGTGCCGGAGTCGAGAATGAAACCCAGATGCCTTGCATCCTGAGTTCAGCCATTGTTCTATTTCACTGAAGAAGAATAAAATTTGCTTGTATTTTATTTCACAGTTGTAAAAAAATATATATATATTCAAAATGTACTTAAATTTGTTTAAGAAAAAAACATTTAAATTATGATCATAATTATACTTAAAAATCACTACATAGTATCAATATAATATAGTATTAATACAATATTAAGCTAGTTCAACAAAAAATAAAAAGCAACTTAAAATTGGGGGGGAAGGGAAGGAGAAGCAATGAAGGATGTGGAATCATTTCATTCACTCATTCTTTATTCAATGAACATGAACGTTTGGCTTGTTGGCAATGAGATAAGGATGAATGAAACAGTTCTAAGCCCATGTTTTAGCCAGGGAAACATAACACAAACCCAAAAACGTCTGACATAAGTG